>NC_133536.1:73336672-73636851 GCF_048544455.1 Silene latifolia
AATTCTTCGCTCGTCTGCGGAAATATAACATGAGATTGAATCCTCAGAAGTGTGCATTCGGGGTCACCTCCGGAAAACTCTTGGGACATGTCGTCAGCAAAAGAGGCATTGAGATTGATCCAACCAAAATCAAAGCCCTTCAACAAATGCCTCGGCCTAAGAACGAGAAGGAGATTCGGGGATTTCTCGGTCAGGTCCAATACATCAGCCGATTCATCGCCAAGCTCACTATGATCTGTGAACCAATATTCAAGAAGCTTCGTGCCTCCGATCACACTGATTGGGACGACGACTGCCAAAAAGCCTTCAACAGGATAAAGGAAATCCTATCCAAACCTCATGTCCTCATGCCACCTCAACCGGGGATTCCTCTATCCCTATACCTCACTGTTACTGACACAGCCATGGGAGCAATGCTAGCACAAATAGTTGGCAACGAGGAGCGAGCCATCTACTACATCAGCAAAAAGTTCATTGAGTACGAGACGAGGTATACCCAACTGGAAAAGACATGCCTTGCCCTAGTATGGTCAACAAAGAAGCTACGGCATTACATGCTCAGCTACTCGGTCCAGATCTACTCCAAGATGGACCCGGTCAAATACATCTTCGAAAAACCCGTACTAAACGGAAGGCTGTCTAGGTGGACACTGATGCTGTCCGAGTTTGATCTCAAGTTTGTACCCCTCAAGGTTATGAAGGGAAGAGCAGTCGCTGATTTCCTAGCAGAGAATCCCGTCAACGAGGATCCAACGACCGACACATGGTCACTTCCTGACGAAGACATCCTTTGTGCCGACTCCGACGAATGGGACCTGTACTTTGATGGTGCATCTAATCTGAGAGGCTTCGGGGTAGGAATCTTTCTAATATCACCAGAGGGAGAACACGTTCCGATCTCGGTCAAGCTAGACTTCGCCGTCACCAACAATGCCGCTGAATATGAAGCATGTCTCATCGGCCTACAAGCAGCCATCACACTTGGCATCAAGAGATTAAGGGTCCATGGCGATTCCTCACTCGTCATCAATCAGGTATCCGGATCATGGAAAATTCGATCTAACAGCTTAGCTCCCTACTGAGCAAAGATCAATCAAGAGGTCGAGTTCTTCGACCAAGTCGACTACTTCACTTGCCACGAGAGGAAAATCAATTTGCTGATTCCCTGGCAAAACTTGCCGCGCTCGTTAACATACCTGACGACATGACATCAATGCCCCTATGTGTCAAAAGAAGGAGCGAGCCAGCTCACATTTGTGCCATTATCGACGACGAGGAAAGCCATGATGAACCTTGGTACCAAGCCATCCTCAATTACAAAACCAAAAACGAATTCCCTCCCAACTCTGATCAAAGAGGACAAAGAGCCATTCGTTTACTTGCATCACAATTCGTGATAAACCAAAATCAACTCTACAAAAGAACACCCCAGGGAATTCTCCTCCTTTGCATTGACCATCACAAAGCCAGAAAAGTCATGGGAGAGGTTCACGACGGAGAATGTGGCCCTCACATGAGTGCAATGATGCTTACACGGAAAATCATGCGGCTAGGTTACTACTGGATAACCATGGAAGCCGATTGCCGTAACTACGTCAAACATTGCCACAATTGCCAAATCTTCGCCAACATACAACACATACCACCATCCCTTTTATACACCATGACATCACCCTGGCCATTCTCAACCTGGGGCATCGACATCATCGGGAAAGTCAATCCGGTAGGCACCAAGGGGCATTACTTCGTCCTCGTCGCCATCGATTACTTTACTAAATGGGTGGAAGCGCAGTCATATGCAGTCTTGACCGCCAAACAAGTGGCCAAGTTCATTCAAAACAACATCATCTGCCGATATGGGGTACCCCTTGAAATCATCAGCGATCAAGGCTCTCACTTCCGGGCGGAAACTCAAGCCTTGCTGGACAAATACAAGATCAAACGACATCGATCATCCCCTTACCGTCCCCAAACCAACGGATCGGTGGAGGCAGCGAACAAAACTCTTGTTATCATTATCAAGAAAATGCAAGACAACTACCGCGATTGGCCAAGCAAACTCCCATTCGCACTCTGGGGATACCGAACCTCCATTCGAACACCGACAGGCGCCACACCCTTCTACCTAGCATACGGTATGGAGGCGGTTCAACCGGTAGAGTTAGAGGTCCCATCTCTACGCATCCTACTATAGAGTCAAGTCCCTGAGGCTGAATGGACCCGTCGAAGGTACGAACAGCTCACTCTTTTAGATGAACGGCGACTCAACGCCTTGCACAACGTCCATCTATACCAACGACGTATACAACGGGCATTCAACAAGAAGGTCAAACCCCGAAATATCCGGGAGGGCGACTTGGTCCTCAAGTCAGTCCGAGCACCATTACCCGTCGATCCGAGGGGAAAATCAAACCCAACTGGGCCGGCCCATTCCTGGTCAAGAAAATACTCTCGGGGGGCGCAGTGAGACTGAGTGACCTAGATGGGGAGGACTTTACAAACCCAACCAACCTAGACCAACTCAAGAAATACTACCCTTGAACCCTACCAACCAGCAACCTAGCCTAGTCTTGCGACTAGCACCGACCTCAACCCTTTTTCAAGTCAAGTTCCTCAATACGTTCTGATTTGAAATTGCATGTTTTATCGAGTCTAAGCTGAGGCACCTTGCCCGTTTCAAATGTCCTTTGATCCGTCAAAGGCAACGTCCATTTGCACTACAAAAACCAAACCCCTGAACTACGAGCATGGTTTGATTTAACCTCTTCAGGTGAATACGTAGGCAGTCCCTCTTATGCTTGAGGGATACAACCACAAAACACAATTCAAATCCACAAAACATTTCGAACTACGATCATGGTTTGATTTAACCTCTTCAGGTGGATATGTAGGCAGTCCTTTCTTACACAAGGAGGATACAACCATTCCAACAATAAAAAAACATCCCTATAAAAAAAAAGGAGAAAAGGGAAAACCATTCCCTTTCCCACAAAAATACAAAAAATGAGCCTTTCTCCCTTTCCACAAAATACCACTTTCCCAAGTGCAAATGTTTAGGACGATTCAAATCGAATTGCCTTTACCAAATGGATGGAAGAAAAAGGCGTTCACAATTTTCGACACGAGCAATCCTCTTATTTAATTAATAATGGGAGGGATTACAATTTCAACAACAAATAAAGCTCGACGAGTTTACAACTTGTCGAAGCTAAGGTGTCAACTAACACACCTCACATAGTAAAACTAGCACAAAACACACGATAACTAGCTAGTACAACATAATAAAAACCTACAACAATAATACAACATAATAATAAAGTGGGTAATAGAGGTCTTCACTCTTCCATTCTACCCTTGCCTTTTCCCTCGGGGTACATCTTCCCCTTGGTTTTCTTGTTGGCCCGCCTAGCATGGACTACTTCCTCGGAACGGATCCTCAACGGATCTAAGACGGCGACGGCCTCCGGTCTAGCACAAGACCCCATGTTCGACCCAAGACGAGCCAATGCACGACCCACCATACTCTTGGGGCCGGAACTCCTCCTCTTCGGTGGTCTCATCACATCGGGAGTAGCTCCATCAACATACTCTTCAAAGAAGGCACGGTTGGCCTTGCCAACCTCTCGATACTTCAAGTTGACAACCTCATCCTTACGGAATTTGGATCTCTCTTCCAAGGACGGAGCACGTGACCATTTGACATAAGCGGGAGTCACCCATGTCGTGGCAGCGGGGTTTGGCACCTCCCAAAGCGGCCGAGTGACCCACCACCTTTCGAAGAATTCCACGAACTCGGAATTTCGGAAAACATTCTCTTGGACAAGAGTATCTTATGCGGGCACCTTTTGTTGACGCCCCATTTGCCTCATGAGCCTTTCGGGATAAATGAAGGAAACTACATTCAAGCCCACCACCATCAAAGAACGAGGACTAGCACCCGAAGCGGGCAACCCCGTGAAGGACCTCAAGTGCCACCACGGCACCACCCAACGGATATGAGGACCACCCTCCTCCGCCAATCTTGCGGCCCAATAGGCCTCGGTGGAAGCAAAACTATCCGGGTATAATTTCTTCCTCATAGTAAGGTGACGGAAGGAGTAAGAAGAAGGATTTACCGGAGGCTCTACATACCTTAGCCTCTCCAATAGCCACACTTGGAGGATCCTTGGCGATCCAAAAGAGGGAGCTTCTCCACAAGAGCCTTCCTTGTCCAAAGCTTGGATAATCTCTCCAAGCACCAACCATGATGGATCTCTACCATGCTCCATTTGCTCAATCACATGGATAAGGGTCATGCTACCATGACATCTTGGCCCCTCCTTCTTCAAGACATCAACAAAGAGGTACACATGGACAAGGCAAAATGCAAGAGCCCTTCTCCTAGAAACCTCCGAGACATTAACATCTAACCGATTCGAGAAGATGTTGATAAGAGCCAACATATCCACACCATGTGGAGCAAGAAGAAAGTTGACTTGGCTTGTTGATAAGCCCAACATGGAACGGAACTTCTCCTTGTAGCACAACCGAGTCGGAAGAAGCACCGGAGCACAACCCGGCCACCCACCAATGACTCCAACTTCTTCGGCAAGAGGACAAATCTTGCCCTTCGGGAAAACGAAAACATGATGTTTCGAATCCCAAAACCGAGAACATGCTTCAAGAAACGAAGGTTGCACCTTGACTTGGCGAAGCACCAACAAGTGACCAACTCCCATGCAATCGAGTTGATACTTCTCGGGAGGCGACAAATCCCGGCACCATTGTCGCAATGCGTTCTCAAAAGCATCCATGAAATATTTTTGTGGAAGAAGAGGAGGTTTTGTAGAGATGTTTTTGTGTTTCGGATGCTGAAACAAAGAAGCGCAAACGTCTCTATTTATACAAAATGATCAGCGCATCTTTTCAGAAAAAGGGGAGAGCCGGCTTCCATCGCCAAGCAGCTCGCGCCTCTTTGAGGCTTCCCCAGGATTCCCGCTGTTAACTTGTCCCTTTCAACATGTGTTTTCTCCTGACACCTCAAACCTCCCGCCAGGAACCTCGCGCCTCTTCGGAATGATCCGGGAAATTTTGTGTTTCTTCACACTCACATTTCCTTGTTTTCGCGGTTTACGAAATCCGACACGGTTTCCATGACGCAGCTTTAAACGTACGGGTTTTTCTTTCTTTTTTAAGGGGGGAAGGGCTAGTCGCCCCGATCCGCGACGGATCGTTTCCATGTCAGTCGAAATTCCGAAAATTTTTCTCTTTTTCGCAACTCAAAAATCAAAATCGAAAATTGATAACACGACATCAATTTTCCTCCAAAATTCAAGCTCTCACAAATTCGAGTCTTGACCTCAAAAGCCAAATGTACTCGCAAAAAATCATTTCCGAAATTCGTTCCTGACGGTTTGAGTTTTTTTATTTTTCGAGTCAATTTTCAAAAAATTCGATGCAATTTAATTCACGACACGAGTTAATTGCTCAAATATTCAATCAATTCCTTTTGAATTCCAAACGCGACAATTTGTCACGGAATTTTCAAAATTTCAATTTTAACTTCAAGTCATCTTGGTTAATTTCGATTTTCAAATGCTTCACGTGATCAAATGCTTCTACGTGTTTACGTTTTTGCGCATGTGCTATCTGTTGCCTGTTTTCTATACTAACGATGCAGGAACTGGTGCAAAGCAAAAGGAGAGTCGACAGCCAACAACGCTCCTCCGAAACACAACACAAAAAGCGAAAATCACAAAACAAACCACAATCCACAAACACATATATACAAACCGCCTTACGCAAAATACATCGAAAACGTCTATCATACAGACACTGGCCTAAAACAAACGTCTATCATACAGACACTGGCCTAAAACAAACATCTATCATACAGGCACTGGCCTAAAACAAACGTCTATCATACAGACACTGGCCTAAAACAAACGTCTATCATACAAACACTGGCCTAAAACAAACGTCTGTCATACAGACACTGACCTAAAACAAACGTCTATCATACAGACACTGGCCTAAAACAAACGAGCTGGGGGCTAACTGCCACCTACCGAACTAAGCACCCCCTACCCTTCCGGTCGGAAAAGAAAGGGAGCAACAGGAAACAAAGGAGTAGCAACGGAAGCAGAGGAGTTTACCATGGCGATAACCCCTCACTCCTGCTCCCTGACAAAAAGGAAGACAATGTCTTGCAGATTTTGGACGACACGACAACTGAGGACCGTAGCTTAGTATGCTACCCCGATGTTAAACCCCACTCAGCCGAATTCAACTGCGATCAAGGTCGACAACAGGGGATAACACACTCGTACTGACCCCCAATCATCAGTCGTCCTATCCATGAGCCACGACGAAAAGGACAAACCAGCCATATTGGCCGCTTATCCGAATCTCTACGGACAACGACCAACGATCGATACCCGATCGTTGGCCGGACAAAGGCCGCCAGGGAGAAACACAACCAAGCCTTTAACAAAAAACAGTCGACTCTTCCCCTCCGGGATCGACTTCCTCCTCCAAAGCCTCAACAACGGACCCCATCGGTCCCAGACGATATCCTGCAATCAAAAACAACAAAAAACGTCAGCCGAAATTTCGGCATTACAACGGCATGAAATGGACAAATCCAAAAACAACAAAACACAACCTGCAATACAAAAAACAAGGGGCAATCCCGCCCCAAACCATTCACAAAAAACAAAACAAAAATGAATCGCCCCTCTTTTCAAGCAAAAGACGAGTCAAAACCACAAAAACGGCTTTTCAAGACCCATACAAGGTCTGCCAACAACCCAAAAATACATTCCCGACACAATGGGGATTTTTCTACGGTTCAAAAAGGCAATTCATACGCTAATTTGAGCCCAGACCGGTCAAAAATTCAAAAAACGACCGCCAAAAGGCAAACGTGATTTTATCACGCCCCAAAACGACCTAAAATACCATTAAGGTCCATTTCAAGGCAGACTGACTCAATTCAAGCCCAAATAAGCGCTTATTTTGTCAGACGTAAGACCGTCGCAAAAGGCAAAAATCCAATTTTGCCCACAAACATCCAATGAAGGTCCTTAAATGGCAAACACAGGTTTTCCCAACTACAATGCAACCTAGTGGGATCCACTACCCAAGCAAATAGACTTGGCATTGTGAAATGAGACGGTTTCTCGCCTCAATCACGTTTTTCGAGCCTAGGGAGCGGGAACGGGGACCAAAATGCAAATTAAAAGCACCCCTATACTCCTAAACAGGTTTCTAACCTAATGCAAACATCAATTTCACTCGAAATTGGCTCAATCAAAAACGCCCAATTCGATTTTTTAGGGCAAAATCCGCCCTAATTCAATCTAGCTAACAATCAGCAAATTTGAAAGGATTCAAGAGGGAATACTTACCTTGAGTTGACATTTGTTGACAATGGCACGGATGAAAGCAAGCTTGAAGATCCTTAAATGGCGATTTTGGGCGAAATTTCGAGGTTGAAGATGAATATTCATCCGCAACTCAACCTCGCGTCTTTTTAACAAAAAATAGGGAAGCCGGCTTGCATCGCCAAGTGGCTCGCGCCTAAACCAGGCCTCCCCTCCTCTTTTTCAGCGAAATTTGGGCTTTGGCCCAATTTCCCACAATAGACTTCAAAATTTTCGTTGACAATATTAAATATTGTCATTTCCTCGAAAACAAACAAAAACAAATAGTGAAAGTTTAAAACTCGCTATTTTCAAGTCAACGGCGGCACATAAACCGTCACTCCAATCAATAGTGAAAATTCCAAATTCATTATTTCTTTCAAATGTCAACGGCGGCACATAAACCGTCACTTCAATTAATAGTGAAGATTCCAAATTCACTATTTCCATCAAATGTCAACGGCTGCACATAAACCGTCACTTCAATTAATAGTGAAGATTCCAAATTCACTATTTCCCTCAAATGTCAACGGCGGCACATAAACCGTCACTTCAATTAATAGTGAAGATTCCAAATTCACTATTTCCATCAAATGTCAACGGCGGCACATAAACCGTCACTTCAAATGAAATAGCGGATTTAAAATTCGCTATTTTCCTTCAAAATTCAAACAAACGGCGATCAAGACCGCCACTGCAAATTCAAACCGGATTGTGAAAATTCCAAATTCACCCCTCCTTCAAATACCAGCAAGGGGCTTCCTCGCGGAACCCGCTCATTCCAAAAGCAGTGATAGTGAGAATCCATACTCACTATTTCCCCGGCGACACCACGAGTTCGCTACTTTCAAAACAAGCCCATTCGACGCGGCTACCCATATGGTCCATTAATCGACCACCTCATTGGCTGGCGAGCCTTACAACGCATCTCGGCTGGCGAGCCTTACAACGCATCTCGGCTGGCGAGCCTTACAACGCATCTCGGCTGGCGAGCCTTACAACGCATCTCGGCTGGCGAGCCTTACAACGCATCTCGGCTGGCGAGCCTTATAACGCATCTCGGCTGGTGAGCCTTACAACGCGCCGCGGCTGGCGAGCCCTCCTCACATACGCACCATGGATGGCGAGCCTTTGCCGGCACCCTTTCGAGGATAGATCCCGAAGATGCCTAGGGTACATTTCCTTGTCTCGGCTGGCAAGCCTTACAACGCGCCGCGGCTGGCGAGCCCTCCTCACATACGCACCATGGCTGGCGAGCCTTTGCCCGCACCCTTTCGAGGATAGATCCCGAAGATGCCTTGGGTACATTTCCTTCTCTCGGCTGGCGAGCCTTACAACGCACCGCGGCTGGCGAGCCCTCCTCACATACGCACCATGGCTGGCAAGCCTTTGCCCGCGCCCTTCCAAGGATAGATCCCGAAGATGCTTCGGGTACATTTCCTTATCTCGGCTGGCGAGCCTTACAACGCATCGCGGTTGGCGAGCCCTCCTCACATACGCACCGCAGCTGGCGAGCATTTGTCCGCAATCCTTCCAAGGGCACATCCCGAAGATGCCTCGGGTACATTTCCTTGTCTCGGCTGGTGAGCCTTACAACGCACCGCGGCTGGCGAGCCCCCCTCACATACGCCCCACAGTTGGCGAGCATTTATCAGCAACCATGCAAGGACATATCCGAAGATGCCTCAGGTATGACTCCTTCTTATGGCTGGCGAGCCTTTGCACGTAGTTTAACGGACTTTAAACGACCCGCACGGACAGTCGACAGACTTTAAACTGTTCCCGACGACAGGTCCTTGACTCGTACCCTCGAGTCGCCTTGGCGTCGCCCTTCCCGACGGCAGGTCCTTGGCCCGAATCCTTTCGAGCCGCCTCGACGTCGCTTGGGTCTTCAGGTTGTAATCTTCGATTGACCTGGGGACTCTACTTTGAATTTTGCCCTGTCCAAGCCTCAGTCAAAGTGGGGGCTCTGTAGATACCCAGTATCTGCTGAGACACCAACATACACCCGATGATTATTGGACTACAACATGTTTTGGGATCGCAGCGTTTGATCGACAGTTTGTGTACAACTTTACGTCGGAAAACATAAAATGATTTCGAAAACAAAACATTTCAAAACATTTCAAAACATTTCAAAAATGCCTGGAGTGTTTAATGCACAACGACGGGGTCGCGATGACACTAACTAGAGTCAAAACCGACACCGGACCAAAAACCGACTCGAAAATTCAAAATCCCGACTCCAACAACGAGTCAAACCGAGTCAAACACAAAAACGAAAAATATCTCAAGCCTGCTATACTAAGTTTTCCTGGATTCATGAATGGTCAAGTACCAAACATGTCACTACAAAACCTAGGATAGAACAAATCATGATTGCGTTTGTTGTGATAGTGACAACACAACTCGAAGTGCCGCGATTTGGCTCGCGCCTCTTTGATCAGCCCAGGTGGCCACGTCGCTCAAAACTCACACAACCGCTCATTCTCCTATAAATACCCCTCAAATGTCGCCCATTTGAGATTTACGCGAGTGTCCGCCTCCTCTTTTCTCCCTTAAAATTCTCGACTCGACTTCTAAAGTCACAATCCGACGCGTGTTTACGACCTACGGATCGTAAACACGAGCCTTACACATTGTTTGGTACCGTCATCGTGCATTAAACCACTTGTCCGACCACTTTGACCACTACACCATCACTAAACTTTTAAAACACTCTTTTACTTACCAAAACGGTTTTAAACCGAGTTTTTTCCGATCAAACAAGTTGTTACACTTACGTCGGTCACTCGCCATAGCCAAACATGTAAGTATGAGGGTGTAAAAATCCTCTTTTATTATGTTTTCTTTCGTTTCATGACTTTAACATGCTAAAACATGCATAACATGAACCAAAACATGGAATAAACGAGCCAAAACCGATTTTTGGTCTGAGGCAGAAGCCCCTTAGGTCGCCAAATGGCTCGCGCCTAAATGGGGTACTCAGACCAGAGATCAACCGTGTTTGTTCTCGTCATTTCCCTTAATCCATTTTTCATATTTGTAATCGGTTTTTACCATTTCAAGTATTTTCGAAACCTTTTTGTTTCATTTCACATGTTTTAACCATAAAGCATTTTTCACCCTTGGTTCTTCATACCATGACGGTTAAATCCGTGTTTCGGTGATAATATTTGGTTAATGACATTTAAGAGGTATTTTAAAGCCTTTTATTTCATTTCTTCACATTTTCAAACTAACATATTAGTCACCAACACGAAATCATCCTTGGTTCTACATACCATGCCGGATTTTAACCCGGGTACGATGACGAGTACCGACTAATTACATTCAAAATGGACATAAAACAATTAGTCCATAATCATTTTCAAAACTATTCATGTCAAGCTTGTCAAACCGGACCCGACACCGAATATTATCAAGTGATGATGATCATTCGAGTCTAGTCCTTCAAATCAACAAATGCGGTCTAAACGACCCCTTCAAAATCAAACCGGGTTCAAATGCCCATTTTTTAACATGTTTCATAACGTTTTCTAAACAGTCAGAACACGGCATACAACCGTTGGCTAATCCGCGCCTCAAGCAGGCCTTTTCTTTCTCATTTTCAAAACCAGAGGGAGGCCCCTTACACCGCCGGCTGGCTCGTGCCTCTTATAGCCGCCTGGTACAGGGCCTGTTCCCTTCCAGCATTAGTCTAGGACGATCCCGACTCCGGTTAACCCGGATATAGGACGGATCAGATGACTATTCAACCCACATTTGCAAAATGCCTTACTAAGACAAATGGATCATGTTATGCACCCTAAACCTAATACGGTAAATGGATGTTTAATTTCCGTCTTGCATGCAAATCAATCATTAATCCAAATCGACATCTTATACTTGATACTTGGATTAAATCAACTGACTTAGAAAGCTCTCACATGTTAGGTTTAAAACATTGGATGCGCATTCATGTATTTAAACCGTTTTATCAACTTTTGCATTCAACCAACCAAGATCGATCAGTAGAGGCCGCTAAACGCGGGCGGGATTGGGTGTCTGATTAAAGGGCTTCCCAATACGTACCTTCACCTCTTACTCAGAAACTTTGGATAGTGGACGACCTTATCAAGGGCGTACGAGAGTCATTTTAGAGATAGGATGCTAAAGAGGGACGATTTCCTTATCTTTAGTACCTATGTCAAAACGCTGCTTTGTGCTTCGATTTGACCGAGGTATAAAGTGGAATTCGAACGGGTTCCAGACATCCCACAAATGCTTGGTGGCGACTCCGAACATCTCTAATTGTTTCGAGACCCTTACCGAGACGAAACCGACCGATCTAAAACGATCCGGTCGAAAGCACCTTTACGCCGCCGAGCGTGGCTTTCAAAAAGACCGCTGCCTTTGCCCACAGATCGGCTGGGCATACGCAGGTGGGCCCATGTCCACAACCATACGACTCAATATATTAAAAAATAATTAATTGTTTGACCATACGGTATTTTTTAAGCCGTGGCTAATATTTCTCATTATTCTTGATTTGACCAATGCACGGACGGTTCAGTTATTTTTTATTGAATCAACGTTGCATTATTGGTCGGTTTGAATTAACACTGCATTATTGGTGGGTGATTCTATAATTTTAATTTTGTTCCCAAATTATGGTCGTTAACCAAGGTACAAATATTGTGAGTCCATGGGTGGAGAGGGATCGTAAGTTGTTCGAAGAAGCAGAAAATAAAAGATTAAGGGAATTGCGGCGTCAACCGAGCTATATTGAAAGTGAGAAGAAAATGGATGCGTTACGAGAAAGGTTAAAGGAACAATGTCCTTTCCATTTCATTAAGTTCCCCCCTAAACATATAATTCTTAAAGGTATAGCTGAGAATTCATCGGCTTTCGAAGTTGGTTCTTCTGAGGATTTGATGGTGGGGTATATATTACCCAGATGCGATTGGTATGTATTTACCGTGAGTGAAGCAACAAAAGCTTGGCGTCAATGGTGGTTTAGGTCATTGAAAGTGATGTCGTATTTAGAGGAAAAGACCAGAGTTGAAATAAACTCCTACACCATCATAAATGGGAAGAGATATTGTCCATGACGTAGTGTATTTTGGGTCATTTGATTAATGTATGTTTATTAATTGCTCCTTGGGTTGTATTTAGGAAACTAATTGAGGAAAGAAGTTTTTAATATATGCATTAATTACATTGGGTTGTGTATAATTTAGTCTTGAATTTCCATTTTCCCCACTTGCTATCCCAGTTCCCTAATTGAGGAAAGAAGTTTGTACTAACTTAATACGGATTACCAAATATTGAAGATGCTTTTTTTTTTGCGGGAAAAACTTGACACAATGAAAGATAAATGACAACGGTTAGGTACCAACGGATGTAATATAATGAAAACAATTACAGGTTTATCGTCAGCCGTGGTCACATTGCAAAATACAAAATACGGTTTCGCTTAACCCGTGTTTATTTGTTTCAATTAAATAATTCTTCAACAAACACTCATGCAAACCTTCTCCTGGCTCGCTTAAAACCCTCGAACACTGAGTTTCCCTAGAACCACTACTATTCTCCATCGCCGTCGTCGTCGCCGTCGTCATCCCCATTGCCTCTGCCGTCCCCTCCGTCGCCATACAGGGGCCGGCTTCTCCTCTTTGAAGAAGTAATAATAAACCCTACTCCTTCGTCTCATTAACTTAATGTCTTTATTTTCTTTTTTAGTTGTGATATTATCCCCTAATTATCTTAGGTTTATTGTGTGTTAAACAACACCTATTATTTTAACTATATTGTGTGTTAAACAAACCTGTATTTTTAGGTATACCGTGTGATCATTTATTTGAGACGGTGCTCCTGCTATGTCGAATTAATGCCTAAAGTTAGTAGTTTGTTAATGTCTGGTTTAGATATGGGTGGAAAACGGAAAAGAAATGATGGGAAAAGGTCAAACGAAGAAGAATCAGGTGATGAGAATAATTTGGAATCGGATACTGGGCGAAGGACCCATAGGGTTTTGTTAGAAATCATATTTTACATATCAGATATTTTAGTTTAAAGTTTTAGTCATAAAAACTTAAGGATCTTATGCATGCAAAACAAAATACAAGAGTGAAGAAAATTGGTCCCTTACAAATGTATTTTCGGCTATTAGGGCACTAGTAAGGTCTCCTACCTTACTTAGTTCTTGAGCTTTCCAAATGGATGAACAAGATTCAATTTAAAATCTCTCCTCAAGGATTGTACCAAGAAAATCACTCTTAATACAAATATTAATTTGATTACTAGAATTAATATTTGTTCCCTTAAAATTACTAATATTATTGGTATACTACTTCTAGTATTTAGGGAAAAATATTAGAGATTTGATGTGAGTTTTATGATTTTTGTTCAATAACAAAACTTAGAGAGATAAGCAAAAAATTCAAAAGTGAATCAATTATCTTAGAATGAATTGTGTGAATTAGAAGAGAAAACTCTCCCAATGCACTAGGGTGGCCGAAATTTCCACATGGGAAGAGTGCCCAATGCCTTTGCTAGTTGCTCTTCACAAGAGAGTAGGCATGAAGGTCTATCATTAGTAGGTAATGATAATGCTCCCCACTAATTAAATAATTAAGGCACGAACCAACCCTATACTCCCATTTACACGGTTTACATGTGTAAAATGGTTCCATTTTAACTTTGTCAATTTGTTAATTTGTATTGTGTGACAAATTGGACATGTTACTAGACATGTCATTTAAATAATGCATTTTTAACAAATTAAAAATCATTATATAAACAAAATAAATCACATTCAAAAATTAACTAGTAATTCACAATTACCATTACTTAAAATGGGTCATATAATTATAAATCACAACTACTTGTATTTATAATAAACAATTCATTCGTATTCCAATTGTTTCATAAACAATAAATAAACCTTAAGTAATAAAACAATTTAATTACTTATCACGAATCTTATTTAATCAAATTACAATAAGATACGTATTATTACTCACAAAATCATTTGTTCAATTTTAAGGAATTAATTAACTTGTATCATCATACAATTAATTAATTAATCAATTAAGAATGTTTCCCTAGAGGTATGACCTTAAGGGATCAACTGATGACCACCGTCGCACGACAGTAATGTCAAACTCTAGTCAGCCAATCATTACCGATTAATGTGGATCAGTTGACAATAAAATGTTACATTCCCTTATGTATTCTTAATAGGAGATTTCAACATGTGATCGCATTATTGTCGAGGACACATACTCCAACAATCTCCCACTTGTCCACGACAAGTGTGCGTCACCAATTCTCTTGTCCTATTATTATCTCCCACTCAATGCAAGGTGTCTTGCAAGTCGTACTTGCATTTGATCATATCGTGAGTGGTTTCCTCGATCTGAAGAATAACTTTCTGACCGGATTTATCTACCATAGATACTTTTCGAGCGTGGCCACGCATTTCCAGTTCATTGCTCCTCGAGTGGCCCTGAGATATTGTTTTAACCCTGACAAAGGGGTGGAAAATTCCTATCGCACTATTCCCTTCGACTAGCCACAACTCATCATAGCCCAAAATAAGCCCTTTAACCCCATTTACGAAGGTCGTAGGAACATCAATCAAAGTTACTCTGAAATTGTGCCAGCTTGGGCGAACAATCTTTAGTCAAAAGAATCGACTCATAAGAATACTATAGTAGCTCTTGCCATGACCAGGCTATATAAATTTGCCAGAACTCTATAAGCGGTCATAAGCCCGGCAGAGAGTCCCTGCTGCCTATGTAATCGACTAGTCATCTCTTATGACTCTATGGCACTTGAACTTGCCATCAATCGCATCACACTCTAGTTACTTCGAGACGTCACCTCATATAAGCAACTAGGGGCGAATACTATGTTAATCCAATTCACTTTAATGGGGTTCATAATTGTCTCTACAACCCATTGGATATAACAACGTACAAAATGAGTTAATGATAACTCAAACGATAAATGTGATTATCCTATGAGTAGTCAATACCTAATTACTGCTTCATATTCTATAATCCAATTCACATCTTGTATGTAGTTGTTCATCTCAATCCAATTGAAATTTCCACATAGAAAGGGAAGATTCTCTACCCATTGATGATTCTTTTCCTGACGATACTTTATTTGCTGTTGTGTCATCTATTGTTAACCAAGAACCTTGGTATGCAGATATAGCTAACTTCGTTGTCAGTGGCGAGCTGCCGCCTGATCTTTCTCATCAGCAAAAGAAGCGGTTTCTATATAACGCTAAGCGATTTCCGGGATGACCCTTACTTGTTTAAGGAATGTGCAGACGGTCTCTACAGACGGTGTATTCCGCAGTGGGAGACCAAAATAGTCTGGAAGGTGTCACTCCTCTTCATATGGTGGTCACCACGGTCCATCGCGCACCATGGCTAAGGTACTTGATCTGGTTTTTCTTGGCCTTCCTTGTTTCGACGCCAAGTCTTTTGTTTCACTTGTGATGCTTGCCAAAGATCGGGAACATTTCGAAGAGACATGAGATGCCACAACGGCATCCTAGAGGTTGAGGTTTTCGATGTCTGGGGCATTGATTTCCAAGGACCGTTCCCGTCCAGTAAAGGTAATAGGTACATCTTAGTAGCTGTAGACTATGTGTCAAAATGGATTGAGGCAATTGCTTCACCTCATTGTGATGGTAAGACCGTGATAAAGATGTTCAAAAAGATCATATTCCCCCGTTTTGGTGTCCCTAGGGTCGTCATTAGTGATGGGGGGATGCATTTTAAGGAAAAGAAACTCACTTCCATACTGTCTAGAGTTGGTGTCCAACACCGGCGTGGTTTGGGGTATCATCCCCAAACTAGTGGTCAGGTAGAGGTCTCTAATCGTGAGCTGAAAGAGATCTTGTCTAAGGTAGTTTCTAAATCACGGAAAGACTGGAGTCTTAAGTTAGATGACACATTATGGGCTTATAAAACTGCCTTTAAGACACCAATTGGTGCATCACCTTATAGGTTAGTTTATGGGAAATCGTGTCACTTACCTGTTGAGCTGGAATGTAAGGCCTGGCGGGCAATTCGTGAGCTTAATTATGATCCTAAATTGTGTGGTCAGAATCGTCTTTTGCAGCTAGATGAATTAGAGGAGTTTAGGCTTAACGCTTATGACAACTCGCGCATTTACAAGGAAAAGACGAAGAGATGGCATGACAAGAGAATCCTACCTCGGGAGTTTCATGTGGGGCAGAAGGGTCTTTCTTTGTTTAATGCCCGACTGAGACTATTTCCTGGCAAGCTGAAGTCCAGATGGAGTGGTCCATATACGGTGACAGCTGTTACCAAATTTGGATCCGTAGAGCTTGAAGATTCCGAGGGTCATAGATTCAAGGTAAATGGCCAATATGTGAAGCATTACCACGAGGCGAGTGAAGCGGACAACCGCGTTGAAGTCTTGCGCTTCGACGAGCTCGACGCGCCAGTTAATTGATACCAGAAAGGTCGTGCGGGACCTCTTAAACCAGCGCTCTCCGGGAGGCAGCCTGAACTGTTTTATTTGTACTCTTGTTGAATTATTTGTTTTTCTTTAGCTTCACGTTGAACTTTAGACGCTTTTTATGAACCTCTTTTGTACTTTCCTTGCTCTTATGCGTCTTTTGCAGGGTAAAGTACTCGATCCAATGATTTTGTGTTCGATCGAGCACTTTCTGATGCAGCTGTTACTCGATCGAGTGATATGTTCCTCGATCGACCAGATCCAAACCCGTGCTTACTCGATCGAGTGATTCTTCACTCGATCGAGCTCTTCCAATACACCGGTTCACTCGATCGAGCTGTCCCAGGCGCTCGATCGAGTAGTTATGACCTCCAGCTGCTGTTTTACGTCTATGAAGCCACTGATTGACTTTCTTTGACCTCCCATGTTCATGGTCGGTTTGGGGAGGTCCCTCCTCAAGACGTTCTGTAAGTTTTCCGACTCCGCCTCTCTTTTTCCTTTCAGTTTGCATTTCTTTCCCTATTTTTAGTACAATGAGGACATTGTACGGTTTGGTTTAGGGAGGTATGCATCCATATCTGTGTCTGCATGTTTCATTGCATTTCTGCCTCCATATTTATTATTTTCGCTTGCATCGTTGTTTGTTTCATAAAATCCAAAAAATTTTCAAAATTTCATGTTTAATTTGAGTCGGAACGTTTGAACATTGACGCTACTTTGAATCCTTACTTGAGCCTTGCATATTCTTGACATTTAGTTGGCATGATTATGTGCATAATCTACGAGTTTTTGTTTCCTCCTTACCTGAACGAATAGACTGGATTCACTATGTCGGCAAGCTACATTACATTCTGAGGCTAGAGCTTATAAACTGGTGACATTCATGACCGGTTTCATTTAGGATGTGAGTAGTACTCTCTCTAAGACATGTAACATCAATTTGCATAAGCATGAGTCTAGTCTTCTTAATACCTATATGCATTCGGTTTGTGGATGGTGACACGTGTTAGGAGAGGCAGTCCCCTTTATTTCATTCTACCCATGAGCCTCACATAGCCAAATTGCCTTCTTGTCCTATCAACTACTTTCTATAATACTTCCTACCCTAGCTGAGCTAGTAACGAGTAGTTCTTGGAATGTTTTATTGCAATATGGTTATTTTATCTGATTTCAGAAGATGGTGGAAAGATTGAAGGGAAAGAAAGAAAAAGAAGAAAAAAAAATGGAAAATGAAGAAAAAATTCAAAATGAAAAAAAAAAGAATGAGAATTGCACAATGTTTCACACTCCCATGCCTTATTTATATTTTATGGGGAGTTGACGATTTTTGGTGTTTTGTGAGTTTAGTGCATAATTTGGCACCGTTCATCTTGCTGTTATGAGTACGAAGTTGGGATGCAGTCTATATTTGGATCCGTTGTTGCTAGCCTGGCTATTAACCCCACATATCCAAATTCATTTTAGCCCCTTCTTACCCATTACCTCGCTAACCCAAATGTAAGTCCTCGGCACGTGTCTTGGTCATTAGTATGGTTGGAATGCATACGTACGGTTGTAGAGACTTTATTCATGTTAACTGCATGCATGTTCTTATAGGTCGAGTTAGGTGAGTGTCTGATTCTTTCCTATCTTTCACGTTTATACTCACCGTGCTCTGTTTTTGAGTGACGAGCGACCCGTGAGAGTCCGACATCTTTGAGTCTTGCAAGGTCGATTAGATAAGCTTGAAACATTAATTTAACTCGTTTGCACTTTTCGATTTGCCATTTTGTCATTTTGTTGCATTAAATTGGTTCTAGTGGATGATTTGTAGCTGATGCGTTGGTCCCGTTCCATTGTTCACCCTTAGTTGCATTCATATTTGCTTGGGGACAAGCAAAGGTTTGGTTTGGGGAGATTTGATGCGTGTCTTTTATATAAGGTTTTCACCTCATTTTTACACGCATTTCTGTGCTTTTCATGTAGCATCTGGCTACAAATACCCCCGAATATTCTACTTTGGTCCGTTTATTGTATTTTGCAGGAATTGACCAAAGAGGAGCTAAATCGAGCCTTAATTGTCCCAATCATGGGAAATAAGAAGCCGGAGCTTGGACATTTAACATTCGGAAGACGCGCGAGCTGAGTTCGGGAAGCAATTCAAGTCCTAACATGCCTATATAGCTCGATCGAGTGGTCAACTGCTCGATCGAATGCTCTACACACTCAAGATTGGTCGATCGACCAGTTTAAGGAGTCGATCGAGGAAGTTCTGCAAGCAGTGCTCGATAGAGAGGTTGTTCTAGCTCGATCGAGTGATTTGCGCTCGATCGAGTAATCTTTCTACTCGATCGAGGGGTTTCGTGTGCTTTTAGCTTATTTCCGCCTAATCTTTTATAGGCTTTTGTAATTAGTACATAGATTAGGTTTAAGACGATTTTCTAGTATAAGACTGAAGAGGGTAACTACGTTACTCATCTCTGGAACTTACACATTAATTTTGGTTCATTTCCTTGTCACTGTTCTTTGGATTTTGCCCTTCTTTTACCTTGCTACTCGGATTTGGATCTCGCGATTGGTATCATCATTCTAATTTTATTCTTAATTCTATCCACTGCTTTAATTCTTCCTTTCTTATTCTATTGCTTGATTCAATCTTATTTAGTTGTTATAATGTTCAATTCCAATTGTCTATTTATTATTATTGTTAATTCTATTGCAATGAGTAACTAATTTCCCTTGCTAAGACTATAGGGGATCCGTAATATGAAGGGAGGGTAATCGATTCATCAGGTCAATGCTAGTACTGTTTTAGTTGGTTAAATGCTACAATTAACTGTATCTTTCTAATTGAGTCGACGCAATTAGACCTATAATTCCTAGTGATCCTTGACTTGGACCGAAAGGTTGGAAAAGGTAGACTAGTAGCGAACAATAGAGTATTGCAGTGAGGACGAAAGTTAAGCTGTTTACACTTTAGGGTGAATTAAGGACCGAAAGGTGACGTTCGCTACCCCTTAGACCGTATTTGCATTGACCCGAGACCTAGATTGCCTGACCGAATGATTACGGTGAACCGGTTGTCTTAGCTATTTTTCTCTATCTGTTATCTCCTCTTTTTTTTAATCCTCCTTCCCTTATTCTCTATAATTTAGCAAATCACAATTATAAACCCCCAACTTGGTTACTTGACGAACTTAGATTTAGCTGACAATTTCCTACCTCTATGTGGATTCGACCCGACTTCCCTAGCTATATTAGTTAGAGCCAGTTGGTATTTTTGACAGGTACGCGACAGACGTGTCAATGTTAAGCCTATGAATAGGCATTGGTTAGTAGGTTTTAGCAACTCCTTGCTCAACCTTGCTACACACTTGTTTTCCTTTCGTAATGCATACACTTGTATTACAGAAACTTTCTGAGTACGTGTCTAGATCCAATCTAGACATAGGCTCTCTTGCCTTAGAATAACTCCCACTGTTTTCATATTGTGCGGGACTCATCCTTCTTGCACATCTCATGATTGCAAGTGTACTCAATTTCCGTTGTAAATATCTCTCATTGTTCTTTATTGCCTAGAACGATTCTAGCAAATCTGTTTCTTAAATAACATAGCCACAATGGTTCCTTAACCATCTTTATGTGTTTTGAATACGGTTTTGTCGGAAACCTTGCGCAATCTCAACAGTCATTAGTGTAAGCCCTTACACAAATTAGTGAATTGTATCAAAAACACTTAACATTACATCCTTAATGCTTCCTCAAACACTTAACGATAATCTATATGGCTACTAGATAACTATTACTTAAATTTGATTTGAAACAATTCATCATACTCAAAGTATATGAAGTGTTATACATCATTACTCATTTAATTGATCCGGCAGCGGAAGCAAATGGAATCAATCAAATATGTTCAACTCGATTGAACTAATCATGAATCTTATCAACATAAGACTTCTTATTTGGCGCTAATATCATGTGGATTTATCTCCATAAATCCGGATATTAAAGATGTATTATATTACTCCAAAAATCTTAAATCATTCCCAATGATCAATATGTCATCCACAAATATGATCAATCAAAATTTCCGTAACTCCCACTAAACTTTATGTATAAACACAACTTCTCGACCCATCGAGAAAAGTTTTATAACATGATAAAAATGTTGACTCCAACTCATTGATGTCCTACTTAAGACTATCTCTTAAGTTGCACATTGTCTTAGGATTGTAAGAATCTACAAAACTCATGACATGTATCAAGTACATTCCTTCTTTTCGAATCTAATCCAAGAAGCGGGTTTTAGATTCACTCGATATATATATCATCATAATGAAATACAGTCCCTAAGAAGATCCGAATAGACTTAAGCATTTCAACTAGTGCAAAAACCCTTTGCCACCAATCAAACTTTGATATCTCTCTTTGATATCCAACAATTCCATTTGGAATTTATTTCGGATTTTCATGGCTCTAAGCCTTGTATTGAGTTGTGACTTAAACAATCTCATGTAAGCCATATGTTCATTACTTTCAGGAAGTAACTTGAATCAAACAATTTCTTTGTAAGTTGCAAGCTCTTTACTTTCTAAAAGTAACACGAATTCATCATCTTCAACAAGTGATGCGTTCAACCTCCTAGGTTTCAAAGAAACAACGTCACGTAGCCAAGAAAGACCAGTTTCTTGCGACATACAATTTTTTTGACACAATTTTTTTGTGGCTCTTGAATATTTTCTCCCACTATGTCTTCTAGAAATAAACTTGTATTCTAGAAAGACAGCTTCACTAGACACAAACACTTTGTTTTCTTGAGGTTTGTAGAAGTACTATCCTCGGGGTGTAATGGGGTAACCTACAAAGATACATTTTTCGGATCGTGGGGCAAGCTTGTTGTCGGTTTTTGCCTTGACGTAAGCATTACATCCCCAAATCTTCATATAGGATATATTAGGAACCCTTCCCTTACACATCTCATATGGAGTCTTTTCGGTTGCCTTTGTGGGACTATTATTCAAAGATTTGATTGCAAATCCCCAAAACGAGTCGGGTAACTCGGTTTGACTCATCATGGATCGAACCATATCTAGTAGGGTTCGATTTCTCCTTTCGGCAACACCATTAATTTGTGGTGTACCCGGTGGAGTGAGTTGTGACACAATGCCACAATCTTTCAAGTGTGAATCAAATTCATTACTTAGATATTCTCCACCACGATCGGATCGTAGTACCTTTATCCTTTTGTTCAATTGGTTCTCTACTTCATTTTGAAATTCTTTAAATTACTCAAAAGCTTCACTCTTATACTTTATTAAGTATATATACCCATATCTACTTAAATCATCGGTGAAGGTTATGAAGTAGTCATAGTTTCCCCTAGCAGTGATGGTCATTGGTCCACATACATAGGTGTGTATAAGTCCCAATAGATCACTAGCTCGAGTCCCTTTACCACTAAAAGGGTTATGAGTCATTTTTCCTAGGAGACAAGATTCGCATACACCATATGATTGAAAATCAAATGGTTTAATAACATTAGTGGAAACTAATCTTTTAATGCGATTCTCATTGATATGACCCAATCGACAATGCCAAATGTACGATTCATTTGGATCACTTAACTTGAGTTTCTTTGATTGTATATTATAGATGTCTTTACTTGGATTTGATGTCTCTCGGACATAAATGCCATTAATAGATGATCCTCGGCCTATAACCAAGTCATTTCTAGAAATAGTACAACAATTGTTTTTAATGGCAAAATTAAAACCTTCTATGTCTAACATAGCAATTGAAATGATGTTCTTCGATAAATTAGGTACATAAAAACAATTATGCAAATACAATTCAAATCCATTCGGTAGAACAAGTACATAAGTACCCTTGGACGCGGCCGCTACCCTAGCTCCATTCCCAAGTCGGAGATCAACATCGCATTTGCTCAGCCTTTCCACGTTTCTTAGCCCCTGTAAATGATTATAAAGGTGAGAACCACAGCCAGTATCTAGTACCCATGTTGTGGTGGAAGTGAAATTTACATCAATAACATAAATTTCAGAAATAATTTTACCAAGTGGAATGACAAGTCCATCCCATATATTTCCCAAATATATAGGGCAATTTCTCATCCAATGTCCCATGCCATGACAATAATAGCATTCATCATCAACTTGGGCTCCTCTACTAGTCCCATTAGCCCCATCGTTGAATTTTCTCCCTTATCTTCCTTTCCTCTTGAACCATTTCCCTTTTGTAGCAAGAACTTGCTTGCTAGAACTCTCACTTACTTCGACATGTATTTCTTCTAAAGAAGGAGATTTCATAGACTTAGTGACATGGTCTACCAGAGACACATTCACACAAGGACTAGATATAGTAGGAGGTATGGAGGAAGTGATGAAATTGAGGTTTCCATCAGGACCGATCCCAAAATGAAGTTCTCTAGTTGTATCGAGTTGGTGGTTGGAGCAAATTTCGTCAAATAATTTGTGACAAGACTCAATGGTAATTGGTGTTGTTGCTTGTGATGGATCCATCATGATATAAATCAACTACAAATGGAGCTTGATACGTGTCTTGTATATAAGGTTACTACCTCATTTTTACACGCATTTATGTACTTTTTACGTAGCATCTGGCTACAAATACCCCCGAATATTCTACTTTGGTTCGTTTTATGTAATTTGCAGGAATTAACCGAAGAGGAGCTAAATCGAGCCTAATTTGTCCCAATTGTATGCATTCCTGGAGAATAAGGAGCCGGAGATTGGAAATCTAACACTTGGAAGACGCCTGAGCTGAGTTCGGGAAGTAGTTCAAGGCCTAACGAGCTTAAACAGCTCGATCGAGTGATTTATTGCTCGATCGAATGCTTTTATTTGCCTAAGTTACTCGATCGACCACTTTCGAGTACACACAAGAGGAAGCAAAGCAAGGAATACTCGATCGAGTAGTTTATTTCTACTCGATCGAGGAGATTGATGCACAGTTGCTCGATCGAGTGAGTTATTTCCACTCGATCGAGTGGTTTACCCTTCTACAGCCTTTTTCCGCCTAATTAATTTATGGGCTTTTGTAATTAGTCCATAGATTAGGTTATAGGATGGATTTTTAGTATAAGACTGAAGGAGTGAACTACGTTACTGCTTCTTGGGGAACGTCCGTTTTACTCTAGTTCTTGCTATTGTTCTTTGGATTTCGCTTCTTTTACTCTTTGCTACTCGGATTTGGGATACGATTGGTATTATCATTCTATTTTAATCTCTTAATTCTTAATCATTGCTCGAATTCCTTCTTCCCTTTATTGTTATCATAATCGCTCTATTTTAATCCTTTAGTTTTATCACTATGTTAAGTCTTAATTATCAATTTGTTATTGTCGTTAATTCATTGGTTATGAGTAGCTAATTTCCGTTATGCTAAGACTATAGGGGATCCATAATTATGAAGGGAGAGTAATCGATTTATCGGGTTAATGCTGGTATAGTCTTTGTTGGTTACATGCTACAATTAACTGTATCTGTCCAATTGAGTCGACGCAATTAGACCTTTAATTCTTAGTGATCCTTGACCTGGACCGAATGGTTGGAAAAGGCGAGACTAGTAGTAAACAATAGGGTATTGCAGTGAGGGCGAAAGTTAAGCTGTTTACGCTTTAGGGTGAATTAAGGACCGAAAGGTGACGTTCGCTACCCCTTAGACCGTATTTGCATTGACCTGAGACCTAGATTACTTGACTAAATGATTATGGTGAACCGTCTGTCTTAGTTGTTTCTCTTTATCTGCTTGATTCCTTCCTTTTAATTTCCTCTTCCTTTTTCTTATTAGTTTAGAATATCATATTTAAAAACCCCCTATTTGGTTACCTTGACGAACCTAGATTAAACTGACAATTTCCTACCTCTCTGTGGATTCGACCCGACTTCCCTAGCTATATTAGTTAGAGCCAGTTGGTATTTTTGACAGGTACGCGACAGACGTGTCAAATTTTGGCGCCGTTGCCTGGGAGGTGGCGTAATTTTGTTGCTTTAGTTAAGTTTGTCCCTTGTCTCAAGGAATTTATTCCTTAAGGCTGATCTCATTTCTGCAAAATTTTGATTAGTCTTGCAGAATTTTCGTTGCTGTGTAAGTCTATTTGCCAGGATGCCTACGATTACTGAGCATATAGAGCCATGTGGTAGATGTGGCGAGGAAGGGCATGGTCCTATTGAATACATGGCAAGTGTAGAGCGTGCTCTTGCTTATCGAAATTATAAGCAAGGAGTTCCCTTTTCTCAGTTGTATGAAGAAATAAAGAATGTCTCTACCCCTTCTACGCCAGTACCGCAGCCGGTCTCTCCTTCTGCAAGTGAAGAAATTGCCGAATTAAAGTCCATTATGATGAGTATATTACGGCAATCTGAAACGGTCATATCGGAATTGAAAGAACAAGTCGCGCAGTTAACACTCGCGAAAGACCAAACCAAGCTTCTTCCAATATGCGATCCAGTCAGTGCAATGAATTTTCAAAATGACCTTACTCATGAAGAAGACGAGGTTTTGATAGCTGAAGATACCCAGGACGACGATCTAGATGAGTTCTTAATCGAAATACTTGCAGCGTGTAATCAAGATACTCGATCGAGTGATTTCTCCACTCGATCGAGTGAATCAATTAATCCCATCACTCGATCGAGTGAAATTACTGGTCGATCGAGTGGTGCACCATCTGCTGTTGGTCGATCGAGCGATAAAAGCACTCGATCGAGTGACAAAACTGGTCGATCGAGTGAAACAGAAGAAGAGAATGGTCGATTGAGTGATAAAAGCACTCGATCGAGTACTTTAAAGGGCGAAGATCCTATTTTACTATCTAATACCGCTACCGTGTCATCTTCCCCTGCTGTGGAGACGTCACGCATTGATAAAGGTAAAGGAAAAGTTACGGGTCCACTCGTTGCTACCAGGGTACCCTTTCCAGGCCGTCTGAAGGTCGCAAAGATCGAGCAACAGTACGGTAAGTTTGTGGACGTTGTGAAGAACCTCCAGGTAACTGTCCCTTTTTCCGAACTTGTTACTCAAGTACCCACTTACGCTAAGTTTATGAAAGATATTGTGACGCGAAAGAGAAATTTGAGTGAATTTGAGACGATTTCATTTATGGAAGAGTCTAGTAATTTGCTTTTAAACAAGGCCCCTCCAAAAATGAAAGACCCGGGCAGCTTTTCTATTACCTGTGTTATAGGCAACGTGGTCATTGATAAGGCCCTTTGCGATTTAGGTGCCAGTGTCAGTGTCATGCCCCTTCCTGTCTGCAAGAAACTGAACATGAGTCATTTTAAAGTGACTAACATTACCCTACGAGATGGTGATAGATCGTTAGGAAGCCCTTAGGTGTCTTAGAGGACGTGCTCGTGAAAATAGGCAAGCTCTTTATCCCGAGAGATTTCATTGTTTTAGATATAGCCGAGGACACCGGACTCAAATTATCTTAGGAAGACCATTCCTTTGTACATTTGGGGTGTTATTGATGTCGACAAGGGCGTTTGACTCTTGCAGTAGGGGATGACGCGATCACTTTCAGTCTGCCTAGTACTTTGGCTCGACCAATGATAGAGGATACTTGCTATTCGGTTGATATTATTGACGAGTCTATTTATGACTTCTGGTCGGGTTCTTTTATGAAGGACCCACTAGAAGCCCTTATGCTTTTTTATGAGTGTGCAGATAGCCCAGACGACGATGACGCTGCGTTGGAATTGCTAGTTGATGATTTTGATGAAGCTGAGGGAGAGCAAGTGGAACAAATGATTAGCACTCTTTGCTCCATTGAGGTAAAGGTACCGGAACGTAAGCCTCTCCCTTCTCATCTTAAATATGTTTTCTTAGACGATACAGAGCAATATCCAGTCATTGTTAGTGCTAAGCTTAATGATGATCAGCTGACCTCTTTGTTAGCTGTACTTAAGAGAAACCGGAAAGCACTGGGTTATTCATTGGACGATATCAAGGGGATTAGTCCCGATATTTGCATGCACAGGATAGAGCTGGAGGAAGATTACAAACCTTGCAGACAGGGTGAGCGCCGGCTGAACCAGAAGATGCAGGATGTTGTGATGGCTGAGGTAATGAAGCTGCTGGATGTAGGTATAAATTATTCTGTCGGTAATTCTAGATGGGTGAGTCCAGTACAGGTGGTCCCGAAGAAATGAGGGACAACTGTAGTTAAGAATGAAAAGAATGAATTGATACCTACTCGAGTAGTGACTGGCTGGCGGATGTGCATAGATTACAGACAGCTCAATGCCGCCACCAAGAAAGATCATTTTCCCCTTCCTTTTATTGATCAAATGGTAGAAAGGTTAACCTCTCATAAATTTTTCTGCTATTTAGACGGGTACTCAGGGTTCTTTCAGATCCCTATCCACCCAGACGATCAGGCTAAGACTACATTTACTTGTCCTCAAGGCGTCTTTGCTTATCGCTGGATGCCTTTTGGTTTGTGTAATGCCCCCGCCACCTTTCAAAGGTGTACGATGGGGATATTTTCAGAGTATATTGAGTCTATCATGGAAGTTTTTATGGACGATTTAAGTGTGTATGGAAGTGATTTTTCTAACTGTCTGTCTAACCTTGAGAAAGTGTTGCAGCGCTGCATTGAGGTTAATCTTGTGCTGAACTGGGAGAAGTGCCACTTTATGGTCAACGAGGGAGTTGTTCTAGGGCATTTAGTTTCTGATAGGGGAATAGAAGTTGATAAAGCAAAGGTGGAAGTGATTCAGCAATTACCACCTCTCGTTAATGTTAAGGGGGTGAGGAGTTTCCTTGGTCACGCCGGCTTTTATCGCCGATTCATCAAGGACTTCTCAAAGATTGTTAAACCACTTACACAGTTGCTACTTAAGGATGCCCCTTTTGTGTTTACTGATGATTGCCTTTCTGCTTTTAACAGGTTAAAGCAGGCTTTAGTCTCTGCGCCGATCATACAGCCTCCCGACTGGGTCTTGCCGTTTGAGATTATGTGTGATGCGAGTGACTACGCACTAGGAGCGGTGCTAGGCCAAAGGAAAGACAAGGCCTTGAATGCTATCTACTATGCGAGCCGAACTCTGGATGAGGCTCAAGTGAAGTACACTACCACTGAGAAGGAGCTGCTAGCCGTAGTTTATGCCTTAGAGAAGTTTCGTACTTATTTAGTTGGGTCAGAAGTCACTGTTTTTACTGACCATGCAGCTTTGAGGCATCTCCTTGCTAAGAAGGAGGCTAAACCACGGCTGCTGAGATGGATACTCCTCCCTCAGGAGTTTGATTTGCAGATTAAGGATAAGAAAGGAGCTGAGAACGTTGTAGCTGATCACTTGTCGCGACTGATGCGACAAGAAGGGGAAGATTCTCTACCTATTGATGATTCTTTTCCTGACGATACTTTAATTGCTGTTATATCGTCTATTGTTAACCAAGAACCTTGGTATGCAGATATAGCTAACTTCGTTGTCGGTGGCTAGCGTTACCGACCTTTCTCATCGCCAGAGGAAGCGTTTTCTGTATAACGCTAAGCAGTACTTCTGGGATGATCCTTACTTGTTTAAGGAATGTGCAGACGGTCTCTACAGACGGTGTATTCCGCAGTGGGAGACCAAAATAGTCCTGGAATGCTGTCACTCCTCTTCATATGGTGGTCACCACGGTCCATCGCGCACCGTGGCTAAGGTACTTCAGTCTGGTTTTTACTGGCCTTCTTTGTTTGCTGACGCTAGGTCTTTTGTTTCAGCTTGTGATGCGTGCCAACGATCAGGGAACATTTCAAAGAGACATGAGATACCATAAAACGGCATATTAGAGGTTGAGGTCTTCGATGTCTGGGGCATTGACTTCCAAGGACCGTTCCCATCCAGTAAAGGTAACAGGTATATCTTAGTGGCTGTAGACTATGTGTCAAAATGGGTTGAGGCAATTGCCTCACCCCATTGTGATGCTAAGACCGTGATAAAGATGTTTAAAAAGATCATATTCCCCCGATTTGGTGTCCCTAGGGTCGTCATTAGT
The DNA here is from genome assembly GCF_048544455.1 of Silene latifolia. Lineage (NCBI taxonomy): Eukaryota > Viridiplantae > Streptophyta > Magnoliopsida > Caryophyllales > Caryophyllaceae > Silene > Silene latifolia. Next base: position 73,365,574 of record NC_133536.1, read on the forward strand.
GATGGGGGAATGCATTCTAAAGAAAAGAAACTTAATTCCATACTGTCTAAAGTTGGTGTCCAACACCGGCGTGGTTTGGGGTATCATCCCCAAACTAGTGGTCAGGTAGAGGTCTCTAATCGGGAGTTGAAAGAGATCTTGTCTAAAGTAGTTTCTAAATCTTGGAAAGACTGGAGTCTTAAGCTAGATGACACATTATGGGCTTACAGAACTGCCTTTAAGACACCAATTGGTGCATCACCTTATAGGCTAGTTTATGGGAAATCGTGTCACTTACCTATTGAATTGGAATGTAAGGCCTAGTGGGCAATTCGTGAGCTTAATTATGATCCTAAGTTGTGTGGTCAAAATCGCCTTTTGCAGCTAGATGAGTTAGAAGAGTTTAGGCTTAATGCCTATGACAGCTCGCGCATTTACAAAGAAAAGACGAAGAGGTGGCATGACAAGAGAATCCTACCTCGCGAATTTCATGTTGGGCAAAAGGTGCTGCTGTTTAATGCCCGGTTGAGATTATTTCCTGGCAAGCTGAAGTCCAGGTGGAGTGGTCCTTATACGGTGACAGCTGTTACCAAATTTGGATCCGTGGAGCTCGAAGATTCCGAGGGTCATAGATTCAAGGTGAATGGCCAATATGTGAAACATTACCACGAAGCGAATGAAGCAGACAATCGCGTTGAAGTCTTACGCTTCGACGAGCTTGACGCGCCAGTTAATTGATGCCAGAAAGGTCGTGCGGGACCTCTTAAACCAGCGCTCTCGGAGGCCCGGATGTTTTATTGTACTTTTGTTAAACATTTTATTTTTCCTTAGCTTTTTGTTGAACCTTATACGCTGTTTACGAACTCCCTATGTATTTCCTTGCTTTAATTGCGTGTTTTGCAGGTCCAAGCACTCGATCGAGTTGTTTATTGCTCGATCGAGCACTTTTTGGGGAAGACATCACTCAATCGAGTGATAATTGTCCTCGATCGACCATTTTCAAAATCACGTTCACTCGATCGAGTGGTTTTTCACTCGATCGAGTCCTTCCACTTGATAGATCACTCGATCGAGCTGTTCCAAGTGCTCGATCGAGCGGTTATGCTTCTCAACTGCTATTTTTACGTCTATGGAGTTACTGCTTGACTTTCTTTGACCTCCCATGTTCATGGTCGGTTTGGGGAGGTCCACTCCTCATTTTCTCTTCAGTTTGCATTTCTTTCCCTATTTTTGGTACAATGAGGGTATTGTACGGTTTGGTTTGGGGAGGTTTGCATTCATATCTGTGTCTGCATGTTTTCTTGCATTTTTGCTTTCACGTTTATTAATTTACGCATGCATTGTTGTTTTAATTAATTCAAAAAAATCATATAAAAACCATAAAATTTCAAAAAAAAAAAAATAATTCACGTTTAAATTGAGTCGGAACGTTTGAACGCTGACGCGACATTGAATCCTTACTTAAGCCTTGCATATTCTTGACATTTAGTTGGCATGATTATGTGCATAATCTACGAGTTTTTGTTTCTTTCTTATCTGAACGAATAGACTTGATTCAATATGTCGGCAAGCTACATTACATTCTGAGGTTAGAACTTTATAAACTGGTGACATTCATGACCGGTTTCTTTTAGGATGTGAGTAGTACTCTCTTTAAGGCATGTAACATCAATTTATATAAGCACGAGTCTAGTCTTCTTAATACCTGTATGCATTCGGTCTGTGGATGGTGACACATGTTAGGAGAGGCAGCCCCCTTTATTTCATTCTACCCATGAGCCCCACATAGCTAAATTGCCTTTTTGTCCTATTAATTACTTTCTGTAATACTTCCTACCCTAGCTGAGCTAGTGACGAGTAGTTTTTGGAATGTTCTATTGCAATATGGTTATTGTGCCTGATTTCAGAAGATGGTGGAAGAATTGAAAGAAAAAAAAAAAAACAAACGAAAAAAAAAAGAGAATATGAAAAGAAAAGAAGAAGAAAAAAATCATATGTGAAGAAAGAAAAAAAAAATAAAATGAGAATTGTATAATGATTCACACTCCCATGTCTTATGTATATCGTATGGGGAGTTGATGAGTTCTTGGTGTTTGTGAGTTTAGTGCATAATTTTTGCACCATTTCATCTTGCTATATTGAGTACGAAGTTGGGATGCAGTCTATATTTTGATCCGTTGTTGCTAGCCTGGCTATTAACCCCACATATCCAAATTCATTTTAGCCCCTTCTTACCCATTACCTCACTTACCCAAATGTAAGTCCTCGGCATGTGTCTTTGTCATTAGTATGGTTGGAATGCATATGTACGGTTGTAGAGACTTTATTCATGTTAACTGCATGCATGCTCTTATGGATCGAGTTAGGTGAGTGTCTCTACTTCCTCCTATCTTTCACACATATACTCACCTTATGCCTAATTTTGAGTGACGAGCGACCCGTGAGAGTCCGGCGTCTTTTGAGTCTTGCAAGGTCGACGGTTCAGTAAGTTTGAAACATTGATTTAACTCGTTTGCACTTCTCGTTTGCCATTTTGTCATTTTGTCGCATTAAATTGGTTCTAGTGGATGATTTGTAGCTGATGCGTTGGTCCCGTTCCATTGTTTATTCTTAGTTGCATTCATATTTGCTTGGGGACAAGCAAAGGTTTGGTTTGGGGAGATTTGATGCGTGTCTTGTATATAAGGTTTCTACCTCATTTTTACACGCATTTCTGTACTTTTTACGTAGCATCTGGCTACAAATACCCCCGAATATTCTACTTTGGTTCGTTTTATGTAATTTGCAGGAATTAACCGAAGAGGAGCTAAATCGAGCCTAATTTGTCCCAATTGTATGCATTCATGGAGAATAAGGAGCCGGAGCTCGGAAATCTAACACTTGGAAGATGCGTGAGCTGAGTTCGGGAAGTAGTTCAAGGCCTAACGAGCTTAAATAGCTCGATCGAGTGATTTATTGCTCGATCGAATGCTTTTATTTGCCTAAGTTACTCGATCGACCACTTTCGAGTACACACAAGAGGAAGCAAAGCAAGGAATACTCGATCGAGTAGTTTATTTCTACTCGATCGAGGAGATTGATGCACAGTTGCTCGATCGAGTGAGTTATTTCCAGTCGATCGAGTGGTTTACCCTTCTACAGCCTTTTTCCACCTAATTAATTTATGGGCTTTTGTAATTAGTCCATAGATTAGGTTATAGGATGGATTTTTAGTATAGGACTGAAGGAGTGAACTACGTTACTGCTTCCTGGGGAACGTCCGTTTTACTCTAGTTCTTGCTATTGTTCTTTGGATTTTGCTTCTTTTACTCTTTGCTACTCGGATTTGGGATACGATTGGTATTATCATTCTATTTTAATCTCTTAATTCTTAATCATTGCTCGAATTCCTTCTTCCCTTTACTGTTATCATAATCGCTCTATTTTAATCCTTTAGTTTTATCACTATGTTAAGTCTTAATTATCAATTTGTTATTATCGTTAATTCATTGGTTATGAGTAGCTAATTTTCGTTATGCTAAGACTATAGGGGATCCATAATTATGAAGGGAGAGTAATCGATTTATTGGGTTAATGCTGGTATAGTCTTTGTTGGTTACATGCTACAATTAACTGTATCTGTCCAATTGAGTTGACGCAATTAGACCTTTAATTCTTAGTGATCCTTGACCTGGACCGAAAGGTTGGAAAAGGCGAGACTAGTAGCGAACAATAGGGTATTGCAGTGAGGGCGAAAGTTAAGCTGTTTACGCTTTAGGGTGAATTAAGGACCAAAAGGTGACGTTCGCTACCCCTTATACCGTATTTGCATTGACTTGAGACCTAGATTACTTGACTAAATGATTATGGTGAACCGTCTGTCTTAGCTGTTTCTCTTTATCTGCTTGATTCCTTCCTTTTAATTTCCTCTTCCTTTTTCTTATTAGTTTAGAATATCATATTTAAAAACCCCCCATTTGGTTACCTTGACGAACTTAGATTAAGCTGACAATTTCCTACCTCTTTGTGGATTCGACCCGACTTCCCTAGCTATATTAGTTAGAGCCAGTTGGTATTTTTCACAGGTACGCAACAGACGTGTCAGAGGTAAAGGAAATATTAACATTTGTCATCTAATAAAATTTGCAAACATTTTTAAACAAATTTTAAACATTTATATAGTGACCTCTACCCAACTATTATAAATGATCCCGAGATCCAAATTCATATTAATTCGGGCACGGTGAGCCGATTCATCCCTTATCAATATAACTCGGTGGATTAACTCTTTAATCGATTCTACTTCCAGAACTCTCGGTCGATAAAATTACTCTAATATTTATCTTTAGCCTGGAAGACATGCGACTATGGTCACGAATACTTCCGTTGAGCTCAATCCAAATTTCGATGTAATAACATTTTACTACCCCACTTCGCCAACGTAACAAGGTTTGTATTACGGTGAAGTCGGCTTAACTCCCTTATGAAATAGGTACTTCATGGGTTCTACTATTTGGTAAGGCTTTATCTCAATTATTAAATTAGCGAGAAGTCATGTCAATTTATTAACTATCACGTTTTAAGTGAACTAAAGCGGTGAACTACGATAATTATAATTGACACGGTCGATGACTTGATTAAATAAAATGCATGTTTAGTTATGGCGATTTAGCGATGCATGCAAACATATAAAGTAAATGTTAAGCACAAAAATAAAGTCATAGTATGGCCTTCCTAAAATAGTAAATCTAATAAACTATTACATATTCGGAAACCAACTCCATTAGTCCCTTGAACTTCGGTCTTGGCACGCAACTCGAGGTAACACCGTCTTCATGGAAACTCCGGGAAATTACAAATAATAAATAAAAATTACATAATTTCCTATTATACATTTGTAATAAAAATGAAAATAAATCTATTAGATTACAAAACGGTGATACGAGATCACAATAATTATAACCGAATCGATATTCCCATGCATTTCGGGTAATACCAATTAAAAACTAAGGCCATACTAAGTAAAATTACATAATTCAAAAATTATATAAAATAAAAAATATGACAATCATAAATAAAATGCAGCATTATAATATGTATGAACATGCTTCATTTTATGCTAAATCGCATTTTAAGAGCCAATATTGTATATTACAACAGTTTTTATGGATTTGCGTGATTTAATTTATTAAAATCACAAAAAGTTACAAAAATTCATATTTATGTTCAAGTTAATTACCCTAAATTTCTTAGGACACAAAACTTAGTCTTCACTAATATTTTCACAATAATTCAACTTGATTTCTTAGTATTGTTCATTATGGACCAAAAATACAATATTATATTATAAACTTCAAATTAAATTATGAAAATTCCAAATAATTTCAAAATTTGAAATTCAAACTCATGAACATTATGGAAAAATACCATGACACTCATAATGTTCAAAACTTAGGTTAAAAATTTCAAAAAAAATTTCGAGAAAGACATCGTTGCGGTTTATCGGTTTTAACAACCATGACCATTAAAATATGAGAAATATAGTTTTAATCAACTTTTCACTTTTAGATCTGAAATGTGGGATAAAGTGCAACATATGATGTTTTTCTATAGTCTTGAAATATGTTTTAGCATTATAGTCTAATTTAAGTCACTATTTATTGAATTTTTACTCAAAAATTCATAAATCATGCATAAGAAGTACAATACGTCTAAGATTTTTACACACACTTAGTAAAAATGCATGTGACAACATATAAAAGTTTCATAACCAGATTTGAAATTTAACTCATATTAACCTAATAAACCCTTTAAATTCAATTTAAGCTTATAAAATCCATATTTCATGCAAAATAACTTAGTTATTCACGAAATTTAACATGCCATCAGTATATAATATATGTGAAAACATATCCAAAAACCACTAAACAATTTGAAGTTTAGCTATTTTTCGTCCAAAAATGACATTTTTCTCATAAAAATCACATTTTAATGCCAATAATATATAAAATGAACAATAAAAATCCACAAATCGTCCCATATGACCTAAAATCCATTTAGGACCAGAAACTTTTAACATGTAAAATTATTTGATGATTTATCTTCATAAATCCTAAATAACAAGTTTTATATGTTAATTAAATTAACTCGGAAAAACTAACCAGATTTTGCAGGCAACAACCGTGTTGCTCTGATACCACTTGTTAGAAATCATATTTTACATATCACATATTTTAGTTTAAAGTTTTAGTCATAAAAACTTAAGGATCTTATGCATGCAAAACAAAATACAAGAGTGAAGAAAATCGGTGCCTTATAAATGTATTTTCGGCTATTAGGGCACTAGAAAGGTCTATTACCTTACTTAGTTCTTGAGCTTTCCAAATGGATGAACAAGATTCAATTTAGAATCTCTCCTCAAGGATTGTACCAAGAAAATCACTCTTAATACAAATATTAATTTGATTACTAGAATTAATATTTGTTCCCTTAAAATTACTAATATTATAGGTATACTACTTCTAGTATTTAGAGAATAATATTAGAGATTTGATGTGAGTTTTATGATTTTTGTTCAATAACAAAACTTAGAGAGATAAGCAAAAAATTCAAAAGTGAATCAATTATCTTAGAATGAATTGTGTGAATTAGAAGAGAAAACTCTCCCAATGCAATAGGGTGGCCGAAATTTCCACATGGGAAGAGTGCCCAATGCCTTTGCTAGTTGCTCTTCATAAGAGAGTAGGCCTGAAGGTCTATCATTAGTAGGTAATGATAATGCTCCTCACTAATTAAATAATTAAGGCACAAACCAACCCTATACTCCCATTTACACGGTTCACATGTGTAAAATGGTTCCATTTTAACTTTGTCAATTTGTTAATTTGTATTGTGTGACAAATTGGACATGTTACTAGACATGTCATTTAAATAATGCATTTTTAACAAATTAACAATCATTATATAAACAAAATAAATCACATACAAAAATTAACTAGTAATTCACAATTACCATTACTTAAAATGGGTCATATAATTATAAATCACAACTACTTGTATTTATAATAAACAATTCATTCGTATTCCAATTGTTTCATAAACAATAAATAAACCTTAAGTAATAAAACAATTTAATTACTTATCACGAATCTTATTTAATCAAATTACAATAAGATACGTATTATTACTCACAAAATCATTTGTTCAATTTTAAGGAATTTATTAACTTGTATCATCATACAATTAATTAATTAATCAATTAAGAATGTTTCTCTAGAGGTATGACCTTAAGGGATCAACTGATCACCACCGTCGCACGACAGTAATGTCAAACTCTAGTCAGCCAATCATTATCGATTAATGTGGATCAGTTGGCAATAAAATGTTACATTCCCTTATGTATTCTTAATATGAGATTTAAACATGTGATCGCATTATTGTCGAGGACACATACTCCAACAGGTTTCCCTAGAATCAATAGGGAGAGGGATACCTAATGAACTTCAATGGGATAAATTAACGGGGCTACCAGATGGTATCTTTGCTTCAAAATTCGCGACTTGGATTGGTTATTATGTAAGAGAGTATGTGCATCTTGGTTTAACGCGTATCGATCAGTTGAGTAATGACCGGGAGGAAAAGCTATGGGGGAGAATAAAGGTATGTATATACAATAAAAAATGCAGTGAGATGAAATTATCTTAGTATTCGATATGTGCTATTAGCCGAAACTAACCAAATATGCTCACCATATATGCAGGCAGCTTACACTGTCCCCCAAGAACATGATGGTTACTTAAAAAAAAGATTGAGGAATCCTTCAGAGCATGGAAGTTAAAGGTTGCTCAGAACCACTTGTTCAACAAGAAGACCAGGGAGATAAACAAGAAACCACCAACGAAGAAGTATCGGTATGTCAGCCAGCAAGATTGGTATGACTTTATTGATTATAGGCAGTCTGACAAGTTTAAGGTAATTTATCTGCGACTCATTGGGATCACTTTATTAGTAATCACTTAATAAGTAATGAAATATGCTTACGTTACTCGATACAATTCATTTTATGAAGACTATGAGTAGGCAGAACCAAGAGAACATTTCAAAGGAAGAGAGCGTCTTTCATGGCTCCAGAGGTGGTTATAGATTGATTAAGAAGAAGCTTGGAACTGTCAATCATCACGACGCTTGGGTGGCCGGTCACACTCCTAAGAATAGAAAGTTAGAAACTCCATATGATAAGGCCATCAAAGAGAAAATTGTAAGTTTGAATAAATATGTCACTCCTACCACTGGTGGTCGATTATATAATTGTGAGTTTAAATAAAATTTAGTTGCATAATGGTTTTATGTGTATGTAGAGGATCTGTGAGAAGGAGGTACATGAAGGAAAATGGAAGCCTGAAGGACGCGATGACATTCTTGCTAGGGCAATCGGCAAAGCAGAGCATCCAGGTCGTGTGTGAGGGGTATCGACGCATGGTTGTATCACTAAGTATTTTGGGAAAAATACTCGAAGGACAATGAGTGGTGATGATAGGGTATATAAATACTGTATTTTATTCAACATAATATATATATCTGCTGAAATTATACTATTTATTTTAATTATATTCATTTCTACTACACAGCTACAAACAATGGCCAGGTTGATACTAGAAATGGTGGAAACGGGGGATAAGCCATCTGAAGAAGAGTTGGTTATGGTTCGGCAAGTCATAAAGGAAGCAGGGGAGACGAAGAAAAAAGCGGGCATGCGAAGTGAGAAAGACATGGCAAAGGATCAAGATGGGGTAGATGAAGAGGAAGCCATGAAGGCAGGGGAGAAGGAGGTGGAGGTGGGAGCCGAAGACACGTTCTTATCATCTCCGAATCCGGCTTTTGACGAGGTATTAGCTACTACGACTAGTTTATAATTGTTGTATATATACTAATTAGTTAAATTTATTATTTAAAGTAGTGCATGTATATATACTAATTAATTAAAAATGTGAAGGTCGTTTGCAAGAAGCCTTGTGTTCTTTACTACAAAGCCCCTACAGTAGCATCGGGTAGAATTGTTGTTGCTAGGGGAGTAGCGTTCTATTACGACCAGATTCAAGAAGTTGACGTTTAAGGCAATCAAGGCATTGCCCTCCGTGAGGGATGGAGGGAAGTGGAAGTGACTGAGTTATATCTGGAGGAGTATGGTACTCCAATAGTACCACGTAGTGAAAATTGGCTTTTGCAAGATGTCGTGGGTTCTATTGTGCAATGGCCTGAAGCATTCATTAGTGTTGACATCTCCGGGCTAGTTATGCTAAAGCGAACGCATTTTATATAATGAACGCCTTTAAATTTATTAGGGTAACCTTATCTAACATATAGTAAGTATTTGAATTTTTACTTTTTCAGGAGTTACACGAAGCCATTATGGCTGAAATTAGGACTACTACGTCAACACCCAAAGTCACTGATTCGACTGCCTCTCCACCCAAAATTCAAGAGGTAGTAATAATTTGAAAAATAGATTGTGAGTTTTTCCTTTTCTTTTTGGTTATTTAAATTATATATGACGTCTCGTGTAATGTATATATTTTTTTTTTCTAAATTGTAGACCGGGGATAAATCAGATGACTTACGATATAAGCCATCTACTTTTGTTGCACACAACGCTGGTGTTCCTCTTAAACCTAGATATCACACCGATGATTATAAGCAAAAATTGAATACGCCAACGTTGGTAGCTTTGCACCAGCTGGCTGAAAGGAAGCTAGCTATCGGGGAAGTACTCATGATTGACATCGCAGAGGATGTTATGGGCGAAGGTACAACTATTCTTATGGATGGGGAATCACTGTGTCAATTTCTCTTTGCGACTTAAGTTCTAATTCCTTATTTCGGTAATTCTTATTCTTGTTCATTTAGTTTACATTTATATTTACGTTTTCATAATTTCATCGCTAGCATTTCAATTTTACCACATAGTTTAATCTCATATTTTATGTTTTATCATTTAGTTTATATCATTTCTACAATCATGTTTAGCATTCTTATCAACATAGTTTATAGATCACATTTTAATATGAGCTGCTAAATTCCTTAGTCTAGGGGCTCCGGAAGCCATGCAAAATCAAACATGTAAAATGATAAATTAGGTTGATATAATATTGTCTAATTGTTTCTATCACATGTTTGCACCTTAACGTTTAATCATTGTTTAAAGGCCTTACTCATTGATTAAGGTTGTTCATTCATTCTAAAAGTCGAGAGGCATGGAATCGGATTTGACTAAGCATGTGTATTAGGACGACCTAGTCATAAACGAGAGTTTCTCTAGGACCTGGTCTATGGTTGACACTAATATCGTAAGGTGGGTGTCTCTAAGCCTAAACAATTGACAATGTTATTATTACCGAGTTTAACATGAACATATTTTTACCTTTGCATGTGTGACCCGACTCCTCTAGACTCACTTTTATCATATAGTTTACATCTTCATAATTGTTAGTCATCAAACAAAACAACAAACAAAACCAAACGAAATCGACCTTAATAAGAATCTTTCCATAACATTTCAAAAACGTAATTCCCGTCTCCTTGTGTTCGACCCCTATTACTACATTTATTTGTGTTTAGGGAATTTATCTTTGCATAGGAATGCGATAGCCGATCAAATTTTGGCGCCGTTGCCGTGGAGCACGGTTTTATTGCGTTTTGAATTGTCAATTTTTATCTTGTTTTCTTTTGTCTTGAGGAACACTTGTTCCTTGAGACCGTTACTTATCATTTTCTAGAAATTGTTGTCTTATGCCAAGGTCTTCTCGTAGTGGAGATTTGCTTTCAACGGATTCCGAACCCGAGAAAACCTTTAGGAGAAGACAACGTTTTGGAAAGAAGCCGCTTCTCCCGTTCAAGTTGAAAGTGCTAGAAAGTCTTACTTAGGCGATCTAGAAGCCCTTGAAGAGGAGGAGGTTTCAAGTTCATCATCTCCACCACCACCACCACCACCATATTCAACTAAAAAGATGGTGAAATTTTCCGATCACTCAAAGCCCACCGCGGCCATGCTTCCGGCCGGTATCACAACTACTTAAATTACTGCGCCGGATTTCGAGATCAAACCGGCTTTCATTAGCCTTGTGGAGAGGAAGCAATTTGGGGGAAGTCTTTTGGAGGATCCCAATTTGCATGTGCAAAATTTATGCGATTATTGCTCCATGATCCGTCAAACGGGCGTCACTCAAGCCCAAATAAGGGAAATACTTTTTCCTTTCTCTTTGAAGGACAAGGCCAAGATTTGGATCACTAGCCTTGACCGCACCACTATGGGAATCACCAACTGGGAGACATTGGCTCTTACATTCTATCAAAAGTTTTTTCCACCGGAGAAAACTCAAACCTTGAGGAGCCAAATCACCGGATTCCGTTAACAAGTTCTTGAGAGCTTATATGAGGCTTGGAAGAGGTACAAATAATTGCAAAGGCAATGCCCACATCAAGGGTTAGATGATTGGTTCCTAGCTATAACATTCTACAATGGATGTTGTGCCGAGTCCCGAAGGATTCTTGATTCCGCCAACAATGGGCGGTTTGATCAAATTCACACCGATATTGCTCATGCCACGATCGAATCTATGGCCGTCCATAACGCACAATATGTCAATTCCCGAAGTGTGCCAGTCAAAGATAAAGAAGAATCCTCCGACAATCCCGTCTTGCTAGCTCAAATTGCCTTACTCCAACAACAATTGGCGGAACTAGATGCTAGACATTCCATTCAACAACTCAATGCCGTGTCCTCTACAAGTCCAATCATTTTTTGTGACGGTTGCGGAGGCGTGGGTCATTACAGCGCTCATTGTCGAGCCACTATTGAGGAGGTAAATGCTTTTCAAGCTCTAAGACAAAGTTTTTATCCACCAGGTACATTTTCTAATACATATAACCCGAATTCACAATTCCATCCGAACTTGTCTTATACTAGCAACAAAGTGCTTAGCCCTTAACCCCCACCACAACAAAATGCCTATGTCTCTCAACAACAAAAGTATAATCCCCCACCGGGTTATCAAAACCAACAAAGGCCACCTCAACAAAATTACCAACAAAATCAACCCCCACCTCAAGATGGCCAACAAAACAACCAAGGAGGAGGTAAACTTGAGGGCTTGATAGTAGAAATGCAAAGGGAATTGTTTGCTCAAATCCAAAAGAATGATCAAGCTCACAATGCCGCAATCAAGATGTTGGAGCAATAAGTGGCTCAATTAGCCGCTTCTAGCTCTCAAAGGAAAACCGGCCAACTACCACCCTAAGGTACGCAACCACATGAGACCGTTAATTCTATTTCCTTCAGAAGTGGTACAAGCTATGATGGGCCATCCATGACTTTGGATGACAAAGTGGTTGTTAAAAAGAATAAGCTTGGGGGAAATGACAAAAAGAAGGCTAGTGAAGAGCCTCTTGTTAAGGATCGTGTGCCATTTCCTCATCAATTATTGATGCTAAAGAGAAAGAGCAAGCTTGATGCCAAAGATGTTGAGCCCCCTATGCCCAAAGAAAGTGACAAGTTGATTGTTGAGGAAGTCTCTCCTAATGCTAAAGAGGATGATGCCGTTTCTAAAAAGGTGAATGCTCCTAATGGAGTAGAGAAAGTGAAAGATGTGGAGGATGCTCCTCCAAAGGAAGTTGTTCAAGTACCATTTCCCTATCGTCTAGCAAAGCACAAGGAGGAAGGTAAGTTTGGTAAGTTTTTGGAGGTTGTTAAGAATTTGCAAGTCACCGTCCCATTTATTGAATTACTTACCCAAGCCCCTTCCTACTCAAAGTTTATGAAGGAAATCCTTTCAAAGAAGCGATCCTTCAATGAGGTTGAGACCATTGCTTTCACCGAAGAATGTAGTGCACTTTTACAAAAAAAGTCTCCCACGAAACTTAAGGACCTCCGTAGCTATTCTATTCCTTGCACTATAGGCACATATACCATTGATAAGGCCCTTTGCGACCTAGGTGCTAGTGTGAGTGTCATGCCCTATTCTATTTGTGAAAAACTTAACATGAGTGCTCTAAAATGCACAAGTATCACATTGCAAATGGCGGACCATTCTTTAAAGTGACCTTTAGGTGTCTTAGAAGATGTGCCCGTCAAAGTTGGCAAGTTTTTTATACCCGTTGACTTCCTCATACTTGATATGGCCGAGGACTCACAAACCCCAATTATATTGGGTAGGCCATTTTTACACACCGCAGGTGCGCTAATTGATGTGAAAAATGCGAGGTTGACGTTAGAAGTGGGTGATGACCGGGTTTCCTTTAGCAAAAATAACACCATTAGAAGCCCAATATTACAAGAGTCTTGTTATTTATTTAGCACTATGGACTCTCCTAATGCCTCTTCTACACTTGGACCCTTACTGATGGATGCATTAGAGGATGATATTGGTGTTGTTTGTTTTGTAGGTGACGATGCTAAGGGCACTATTGCTAAGAGTGCTAAAAAGAAAGGGAAATTTTATTTGAAAATTTTCAAATGGTTCCGGAATGCAAAGGGAGCTATGAAATGGAGCTTGGTTGGTGGCAAGCTCAATGGTGAAACTTGATCAAATAGATTCTTACATCGTGCGGGACGTTAAACCAGCGCTTCTTGGGAGGCAACCCAAGCTTTTTATTTGCTTTTATTTATTTCTTGTTTTTAATTTTCCGCAATTTACTGTTTTTCGTAGAATTAGGAATAAAATACTAGACTTGACGATGTTTGTTTTGTGATTTATAGGTAGAAAATGAAGAAAAGGAGGCTTAAGGGAGCAAAAGCACGCTTCCCCATGCAAGAACCCCGTTCGGGGACGTAGTTTTTGAAAAACGAGACGAAAGTACTTAATTACGGAAGCAAAGAAAAAAGCAGCATTGACCGGTCAACCCCGATCGGGGTTGCCAGCCCCGATCGGGGACGTGAGTTAATATTTTCTTGGCCTTTTTTCTTCTACAGGTAAAAGGCAAATATTGTTCTATCATTCTCATACATTTCGACGGTATTTCTCCTCTTTCTCTCTATCGTATTTCTTCAGTTCTTCCCTTTAAATCACAACAAAACATCAGTCCCCCGTATACATACTAGCTTGGGGGGAGGCTAGCAAGTCTTGTAAGTTTTATTTGCTTTGCATTTTAGTTTATGTCTTGTAACCCATTAAATATGACCGCTTATCCTTATTTTTTATGTGTTTTGAGCCATTTTTATGGTTTAGTTGGGTAATTCAATTGTTGGCACATTGAGGAAAATGTTGTGTTTAGCTTGGGGAGGGGGGGGGGGGGGGCTGCATTTGCATTGTAGTGTAGTTTGCATGTAATGTAGAAAATTGAAAATTTTGAGAGAAATTGTGTGTTTTTGTTTGGTTTTGGCTTACTTCCCTCTTGCTTATCCTAATGATAGCTTATAGCTAATGATTTATTCTTTTATGATGGGATAATTGCTACATGGGGATGTCTTGACATAGTAGGTGGGGAATGGAAAATGAACCGATTAGGTTTGATCTAGACTATTGGCAAGCTACAAATTGGTAAGGTAGAGCCTCTTTAGACCGATGCATCCATATCCGGTCTCTCTTAGGTGAGTGTAGGTGTCTCTTTATGATGTGTGTTTCATCAAAACGCACAAGTATGGTTCTCATTTCATCTCTTTATAAGCATGCATTCATTTGATATAGCATTTTGGAGCCATTCACATGATCATTATTGCCTCTTTGACCCCTTCACAAAAAATTTTCCCTAGCTACATTATAATTTGCCTACCTTGTAAAGCTAGTAGCTTTGTTTTGTTTTCTTTGGGTGCTCAATTGGGATTTGGTTCAAAGTTTGGAATATCATGTGAGCTTGGTCTTAATGATCTTGAAGGAAAAAAATGAGAAAAGAAAAAGAATTGAAAAAATGAAAAAAATGAAGAATTGAAATGAGAAAAATGAAAAAGAAAAGAATGAAAAAAAGAAATGAAAAAGCATGAAAGAAAATGAAAAAAGAAGTATCATTTGAAAAGAAAAGAGAATAAGAAGTTGATGTGAGAAACTCTCATGCGTTATTCACATATTTTGGAGAGTTTACTTATGATTTGTATTGTAATTTGGGATTAGAATTGGGATTGATCATCTTTACATTTGGTTGTTGCTAGCTTGACATTAGCTCCACAATCCATAATTCATTTGTTCCCCTTTCTTACCCATTATATATTGCGTTCTTCCTACCCATTTGGCTTCTTTATCATGCTTGCATTTGATTGTTTTGGCTTACTAGTTTTGGTTGATTACCATATTAGATTGGGGACACATTATTATAAGTCGAGGATAGTTGAGTGTTTATTCACGAAAATGTCCTTTCGCATATAAAAGAGTTTGAGTGCACCTTGAGAGTCCATAAGTCAAAAGATCATGCAAGAGCTTAAAGGTTCATTTCAAGTCTTCCATGCTACGCTGTCATGTAAATCTCATCCATGTTTTGCTTTATTCCTTTGCCCATGTTGTTTAGGGTTTTGAATCATTATGCTTAGCTTGTTTTAGGGTATTGCAATTGATGGGATATGGTTTCTTGCTTGGAGACAAGCAAAGGTTTAGCTTGGAGGAGTTTGATGCGTTCATTTTATATATACTTTTACCCCTCATTTTAGCTCGGTTTTTATTGTTTATCATACTTTAATTAGTATATTTATGAGCTAATCTTGTGTTCTAGGTGTATTGTTTGTATTTGTTACATTTTGTTGGAATCTAAGCATTTAGAGGCCTTTTCCTATCACATTAGCATACACCAAGTTCACCAAGCTAAGTGGAAACAAGATAGACCAAGCACGACAATGAAAGGTGTGTTTCCAAGCCCAAGCAAGAGTGTATGAGACCATGCAAAATGATCCTACAAAGAGCCCAATGAGAAGTCCAAAATCATGTGGAAAAGATCAAGCTTAGGATACTCTTTGGAAGCTTAGGATACTATTTGGAAGATCAAGGTGTGTTTCCAAGCCCAAGCAAGAGTGTTATGCCCCTATTTTCTTATAAATAGGGGCCTTAATCCGTCATTAGGGATATCTTTTTCTCACGTCTTTCATACATTATAATAGCTTTAAGCAAAATTCTCTCATTAGTTTTCATATTTAGTTTCAATATTGTTAAGCTTTTGTTTGATGTTAAACATTTGGTTCTAAGTTAATTCAAGCATTTGGTTCTCTTTGCAACTCAAGTTCTAGTTCCTTATTTCGGTAATTCTTATTCTTGTTCATTTAGTTTACATTTCTATTTACGTTTTCATAATTTCATCGCTAGCATTTCAATTTTACCACATAGTTTAATCTCATATTTTATGTTTTATCATTTAGTTTATATCATTTCTACAATCATGTTTAGCATTCTATTCAACATAGTTTATAGATCACATTTTAATATGAGTAGCTAAATTTCTTAGTCTAGGAGCTAGGGAAGCCATGCAAAATCGAACATGTAAAATGATAAATTAGGTTGATGTAATATTGCCTAATTGTTTCTATCACATGTTTGCACCTTAACGTTTAATCTTTGTTTAAAGGCCTTACTCATTGATTAAGTTTGTTAATTCATTCTAAAAGTTGAGCGGCATGGAATCGGATTAGACTAAGCATGTGTAGTAGGACGACCTAGTCATAAACAAGAGTTTCTCTAGGACCCGGTCTATGGTTGACACTAATATCGTAAGGTGGGTGTCTCTAAGCCTAAACAATTGACAATGTTATTATTACCGAGTTTAACAAGAACATATTTTTACCTTTGCATGTGTGACCTGACTCCCCTAGACTCCCTTTTATCATATAGTTTACCTCTTCATAATTGTTAGTTGTTAGGCCTAGAAATCTGCAGATACTTCAGGATGACATTTTACCCTGGCCTGGCTATCAAGGCGTCAGGGCATCAGGCCACCAAGTTGCAAGAAGACAGGCGCCAAGCCATAGAGAGGACAACGGTCAAAACAGCAGGACGATATTTGACCAGATGACTATATTATAAACGATATTCGCGCAATAATTGGAACATTATGTTGGAATATGTGTCCTCCGACATTAATGCGATCACAACTGTCGATCATGATAATCACATGTTTAAGTCTCATTTTAAGAATACATTTGGGAAGTAGTATTTTACTATCAACTGGTCCACACATATCGGTAATGATTGGCTGACTAGAGTTTGACATTACTGTCGTGCGACGGTGGTGATCAGTTGATCCCCTTAGGTCATACCTAAAGGGTAACACTCTTAATTGATTATTTAATTAATCGTATGAGGATACGAGTTAATTAAATTACTTAAAATTGACGGACGATTTTGGATGTAATATTTACGTATCTCATTATAATTTGATTAAATAAGATACGATCTAAGTGATCGAATTGTTTTATTACTTAGATGAAATTATTGTTTAAAGAAACAATTGCATTTGAATGAATTATTTATTATAAATACAAGATGTTGTGATTTATAATTGGTAAATTATTTTGGTACAAGTAATTATGAATTACTAAGTCGATTTTGTACATGACGTATTTTATTAATGCGTTGATTTTTAATATGTTAAAAATGCATAACAATTTTACATGACTTGTGACATGTGACAAATTGACAAATTGACAAAGATAAAATGGAATCCATTTCATCTTAAATGGACCGAAATATGGGGTGATTTAGGATAAATATTGTGTTGATTAATTAAGTGGAAAACATAATCATTTTACCTAAACCTAGCCATGCATACCTATTTACTCTTGTGAAGAACACCTTGCTCATGCATTGGCCATCACCACCCCTTCCCCTACCCGGTTTTGTCATAGAGAAAAACCATGGGTTTTTCTCTATAATTTACCTTATACACTACTTAAAAGGTAGTGTATTATTAATCATTCATACAACATCAAAAATATAGATTTTAGAGAGATAAAATTACTTCTTCTTCTCCCTTCTCTTAACCGAAATTAAGAGACCAAAATAAATATTTTTGGGTCAATTTTATTTAAATTAATATTGTTCTAGTATTAATAATATTAATTTTATTAAGAGGTTATCTTGGGTATTATTCCTTGGGAGGGATTCTATACTTGAATCCTTGTTCATCCATTTTAGGAAGCTGAAGAACAAGTGAGTAGGAGAACTCATTTGTGCCCTTTAATCCGAAATTTCCAATGTAAGAATGACGATTTCTTCTTTATCCTTATTATTGTTTGCATGCATAAGATCAATATTTAATTTTATGACTAAATTAATTCATCACATATTTGAATATGTAAAGCAATGAGATATAGATTTCTAACACATTAATGGAGAAGATTTAGCAATAAAGGACATCAATTAAGGGAGCAATAATGAGCATTATTACGGATAATTAAGGTAGAATATTCAGCATTGATGAAGGAAGATCCGGCAGCCGTTCAGCATTGAACTATATAAAGGAACACTTAGATAATTTGCAAAATACAAGAAAATACTCTAGCAATACTCATATACAATACTCAAGCTAAATTATAGTCATTTGTGAGAACTACTCAATATTATAGTAAAATCCTCTCCTGGCTTGGTGCCCGTGGTTTTTTCTCATTTAAGGGTTTTCCACGTACAAAATTCCTTGTCTCGTTATAGTTTTATTTATCTTGTTTTACTTTTCTAGTTTCGTACACTGCCTTACATTTTCTCGATAAGTTTGAGCTAGTTAACCCTCCCTAGACCTACCCTGACCTGATTTCGCCTTGCACAAAATCCATACAAAACAATTGTCGCCCATCGTGGGACATCTAGCTCTTTAAAAATTTTTTTCCTTATCTTACAAAAAAACCAAATAACCTACAAAAATGGCCCAGTCTACCATTGAAGAACAATTGAACGCAGCTCTCCAACTAATAGCTGAGTTAGAAAGCTTGAGAGACAAGGTAGCCTAAACTGAGGCTGAAATCCTTCAGTTAAGAGAATCTGAGTCAGCTCTGAAAAGAAATTGGAAAAAACCTAAAGAGCACGCTTCAGATTCCATCCAGGAACATCGTTTGCATCAATTATCAAAAACATTGATTTTTCCAGCTTTGGGAGCCCAAGTGGCTCTAAGTATTTCAATGTTGATGGCGATGGTGAGCCAAATAATAACAATGAAAAACCTGATGAATCTGCAGCAGCCATCATGATGGCAGTAGTCCAGGAAATCAAGAAACTAAATGAAAAATTCGAAAAAATACCTGGAGTTCCTGCCAGTCTAGAAGAAGCTGCCCCTGATAGTTATCCTGATTCACCTTTTATCGACGAAATAGCAAAAGTGGATATGCCCAAAAAGTTTGTAATTCCGTCTATGAAAATTTATGATGGAACCACGGATCCACAGAATCATGTAGCTCTATATAAACAGAAAATGTTAGCTGCATCTATCCCCAGTGAGTTCAGGCAAGTCTGCATGTGTAAGGGATTTAGAACAACCCTGACCGGACCTGCTCTACAATGGTATATCAACCTGCCAACTGGGAGCATCCATTCTTTTGCCAACCTGATCAACAACTTCAACCAGCAATTTGCAAGCAGCAGGGAGTTGGAGAAATGGTCCAGTGATCTTTACAGGATTACACAGAAGCCGGAGGAGACTCTCAGGGTATTCCTCGCCAGGTTCAACAAGGAGAAAGTATCTATTCCAAGGTGTGACGTTGGAATAGTAGTGGAAGCATTCAGGTAGGGGTTACTACCTCATAGTGACTTATACAATAAACTCACTAAGTATCCCTGCCATACCTTCGAAGATGTCCAGGCCAAGACCCTTGCTTATATCAGGCTAGAAGAAGAAAAAAGCTACAAAGTCGGTGTTGGAGTATTGTGGACAAGGCCCTTGGGAACTGCGTCCGCGGGATCCACACTAGGCATAATCGACTCGAGGTTCCTTCGAATCGAATTAAGACAAATTAGAGTCGCCACCAAGTTTTTTGGGAACTTGGAACCGTTCAAGTCAACTTTACACCTTTCATCGAAAAGCATAAAGCCAATCGACTACGAGTGATTAAAGATAAAGACTTGTACCCTATATCACTCGATTTGAATGACTCTCGTAATCCAATGGTATTTAGACGGATCCACAAACCATAGATCGTAAGTAAGGGGTGAGGGTACGTGTTAGGAAGCCCATAAGGACACCTAACCCCGCCCGTCAATAACGGCCTCTACTAAGTCAAGTGTCGGATTTCAAACCAGGTCATAGCTACTACGATATATGATATGCAAACATCGTTTTCAAAACCCTAACATGTGAAGTTTCTATGTCGATTTAGATGCAACTAAACTAACTTTGTCAAAGTTGTAATTTTGCATGTGGGTTGATTGATCTAACAACATATAAACGGAACAAACAAGGCTTGATGGGAATGGGGGAGCCGTTGGGTTCTATCCTATTACAACCCAGGCATTTCATGCCGACACAACGAGAACTTAAAGATACAACTCGATCTAAAATACAACGCTATACACACGACGCAATACACGGCCATTCGGCCTAGGAAACCGTGCACAAAGGGGTGGCTCACGGCTTACATGACTCAAGGCCTTGGGTCACTCCTCGTAATGTGTGCTTTCACTTAATCTCATCGAATTAGACATAAGGCCACGCACCAAAGCATGCATTAGCATAAATCGGGCCATGTTGCTTTAAACAACATGCGATTTACTACGCTCTTACATGCATTGGGGCACAACCATCTAACCAAACAAGACAAAGGTTTTTTGGAAGAATTTTTGACTCGATAAAAGAAAGCTAACTTGAAGATTACAACTCGATAACAAACGATAAATTACAAGCGACAAAGCAAATAAAGAACGAACGATGTAAAACAAACGAAACAAGAAAGACCAAAGGACACGGCCAAGCCTCACGGCCTAAAGCCACGTCCAACCCTAGGTCCTAGGTCAGGTTCATTAGTTAGATCAATTGATTGCGAAACAAGTTCGAAAGCGGGCTAGAAAACAAGTTAGAAACGACGTCGATCGATTGAAAAGATGTCTTACAAAGGTGTATTCTACACGGCCTAAAGGGGTCAAATTAGGTCAAGTTCGCTAATTAAATTAACTCATCGAGTGTTAATAAGAAGGTGCTAATCACGCACTCTTATACTAACGAGAAATTAGGTGAAAGAGAGAGATGCATTCAATTAAGTTACAGAATCGTCAGTTGATTTTTAAAGCTATGTCGATGTACCCTAACGTGTCTAATTAGGTTATTAAATTGATCTAATGTCATCTAAACGAGTTATATGTTAACAATCAGAGGTCATACTAACATGTAAATGATCCTAAGGTGGGTCGAATCACACGAAACAAAGGAGGGGTCAAAAGCGAAGAACGAAGTCAGAAATCGTTTTATTAATGCCCTACCTTGAACACGAGGATATGTAAATGAGACGGGGGTGTACGACCGACTGATGTAGCGGTTTCTTTCCCATCTCAAGTCAACGCGGGTGTTCATGGTGGTACTTTAACTCATACTCGGACTAAACTAGTTTCATAGTTAATGATAACAATCGATAAACAAAAACGATAAACAAACAAAAACGAACTATAAGAAAACAAACATAAAAAACGAAATAAAAGGGAGAAAGAGGAGGATTTGATGCACCCTCAACCTACATGTATCGTTGACACCGTTTTGGGTCGTAATCGATGGTAGATTTTATCTCGTGAGGCCGTCGTCGACGAAGAAACAAAGCAAACAACACGTTTTTTGCAAATCTGGACAGCAACTTTCAAACAGCGATTTCTCTCTCGTTTCACGGTGAAAATTCGATTTAAAAGATGTTTTGAAAACTAGAAAGAGAGGAGAACAGAGATCTTAAAACAATCCCTGCTCGTTTTGAGTTATTGGGCACGAAAAACGAGCACAAACAGAACTGGACAGACAGGAAAAGCCGCGAAAACAGAGTGTATAACACTCTGTTTTTCGAGGGAATTCGTGTACTCTCAAGGGCGATTTGGCTCGTAAATCTTTGTCTAATGTGTAGATGGATGTTGTATGGTTAATTTGGAACAAGAAACTCGAATTTTGATGGAGGTTTGAAGGGAGAACGAAGGGTTTCAAAGAGGACACACAAACTGATTCTCTGTTTGTATGTCGGTTTTGTCTAGGATTTTTGAGAGGCAATTAGGGTTTGTTTCTGGAGTTTAAAGCTTGTAAGTGACGGTAGTATGTATGGAGAACTTAGAGGAATGAATGTATGGTGAAGGGGTCGTATTTATAAGGAGTTAAAGTAGGTTAAAAGGGGGGAGAGGCAGACGGGCTCGGTTTGCACATAGCTGCTGTCCAGCAGCTTTTGTGAGGGTTTGAGAGGCTTTGTGACTGGTTTTCTTGGTGGTTAAGGTAAGGTAATATGGGTAGGATACTAAGGTATGGGTTAGGGTTAATGGGCACGGGTTTTGGTGGTATTTGGAGCGGGTTTTGGGCTCGGGATTTGGCACGCAAAACAGGGGGGCTGCTCGTGTTTTTGCGGGCTGTTGGGGGGTGTTTGGGATGGGATTTGGGCCGTGGTTATGGGGTTCGAACTGGGGTTGGATGAGTAGAGGCTTAGGTTGGTTAGTGTACTCGAGATTCGTGCCAATTCGTAAAGAAAACGGGCTCAAAAACCGAGCTATAATCGAGCTCCAAAACACGTGTTTGAAACGAGTTTTTTCGATTTTTAAATCGATTTTTCAAATCGATTAACACAACAAAATAAATGATTTTTCAAATCAAAAACACTCATAAAATGACTTTTCAAATCAAATATTTATTTTATTTTCAATAAAATAAACTTGAGAAAATAAATTCAAAATAAAATAAAATAAATTGAATTCACCTAAAAAAAGCTTTAATTTAAATATCATTTAAATTAATAAAATACTCCGTCGACAACGCTCATTCTACATCGTAAAACGAACCCAAATAATGACAATGACAACTAATAGAATACATGTGTCCTATCATCATCGGGTGTTTGTCGGGTTCTCTATAAATTCCAATATCGACGGATACGGATATCTACAAGTATGTGTCCTCGACAATAATGCGATCACATGTTTAAATCTCATATTAAGAATACTAAAGGGAAAGTAGCATTTTATTGTCAACTGATCCACATTAATCGATAATGATTGGCTGACTAAAGTTTGACATTACTGTTGTATGACGGTGGTGATCAGTTAATCCCTTAAGGTCATACCTCTAGGGTAACACTCTTAATTGATTAATTAATTAATTGTATGTTGATACAAGTTAATTAATTCCTTAAATTGAACAAATTTTATTTATAAGAGAGGGTTTTATATCTTATTGTAATTTGATTAAATAAGATTCAATTGAGTAATTAATTTGTTATATTACTAAAACTGATTAATGTTTGTGAAACATTTGAGATAAGAGTAATTAGTTAAATTATAATTACAAGATGTTGTAGATTATATTAACTAGACTTAATGTGACCCATTTTTATATACATGTAATTGTGAATTACTTGTTAATTTGTTGAATGTAATTTATTTAATATATAATGATATTTAATTAGTTAAATATGCATTTATATTACTAATGACATGTTACATGTCACATGTCACAACATATTACAAATGACAAATTATAAAGATAAAATGGAGGTCCATTTTATGTTCAAAACCGGTTGGACAAGGGTTAGTGGGTGATGTTTTTTGTCATTAGTTTAATGCATGCTTAAGGACATAATGATGACAAATAAAGCATGCTTAAACTAGACCTACACCTATCCTTTCTTGTGAAGACAAAAAGCAAATTGAGAAGAACAATTTTGGCTCCCAATAAGAGCCAAAACCGGCTCACTCTTCTCCATGAGGAGTATTTTGGTTCTCATTTTTCTAGTGTAGAAAACTTATGCTTATCTCTCAAAATTTATCATCCTCTCTCACATAAAATGGTTTTATGAATAAATTTGTTTATTAAATTAATATTATTTCTCCATTACTAGAAGTAGTATACAATAATATTAGTTATAATTTAAGGACACAAATACTAATTTCTAGAAACAAAATTAGTACTTGTATTAAGAGGGATTACCTTGGTACAAATCCTTGAGGAGTAGATTTTGCTATTAGATCTAAGGTTTTTGGGGCATTTGGATTATTCTTAAGAAGACTAACTTGGTAGGAGACCAAGTTAGTATAAACCCAATCTCGGCCCTCATTGTAAGAATAATCGATTTTCTTTTCTTACTTTGTAATTTTGTTATGCATGCATAAGTTCCTTTTAGTTTATGAATAAACTAATAAACACTTAGTTATTAGAAGAGTCTAATAAGAGATATATGAATCTTTCAATTGGTATCAGAGCAAGAGTTGTTGCATGCATAATCTGTTTAGTTTTGACGAGTTAAAATGTTAACATATAAAACTTGTAATTTGTGATTTATGATGATAAAGGCCACGAAATTTTTTGCATGAATAACATTATGGTCTTAAATTGATTTTAGGTCATTTTGATGATTTATGGTATTTTATTAGTCTTTAATATGATTTTTAGTATTTTTATTACATTTTATTGAATAAAATGACAATTAAAATGCTAAAAATAGTTTGACTATGATTCTGACCTTAACATTTTTACACGACCTCACATGCATATTTTACAAGTTGTATGTAAAATTTCATATAAAATGGTTTTGTATAGCATGATTTATGATTTTTACATGTTAAAAGTCGATTAAATAGAGGTATTTATGTTAAAAATGGTTAGACTTTGTTACTGCCCATGAAAATTTAGTATGTTGTCACATGAAATATTTACACACTGTATGTAAATTTGTAGATCAAATGATTTAATTTTGCATGATTTATGATTTTTAGATGTAAAAATCGAATAAATTGTGACTATTTTGACATAAATAGCTAAATTTAATTTTATGGCATGAAATTTTTTTCCCAATGTTGTATATATGATATGAACATCAGATCTAAAGTTGCATATTAATTTTCGTATAATTGTAATGGTTATTTATTTTTATGGGATATAAATTGATACAAAGCAACTTTAATAGTCATTAATATAAAAATTCGATTTTTGGCTTAAAATTTGTTATTTCCAGATTCTAGAAACGTGTTTAGAATATTCAAAATTTTAATTTTGATTTATTGCATAATTTTATGTTTAATTTGGAATTAAAGGGTTAAAATTATGTTTTATACGATTTATTTGTGAAATAAATTAAAATAATCTAAAGGCAATTTTTATTAAAATTTTGGGATTTTGAGAATTTTCCAGAATATACAAAATTATGATTTTGAAATTTACGAATTTTTATGACTAAGTTGGGAATTATTTCTTATTATTATGAATAATAAATGTTTAAGGAGCAATAATAAAATATTAAGTTGAATTATTGTCAAATGTTTTGTGAAGACCAAATTTTTGAGTCCTAAGAAGGTTGGGGTAATTAACATGGACATAAATTTGATTTATGTAATATTTTGTGATTTTAATGAGTTAATTGTCACAATAATTCATCAAAACCGGACCGAATATATGATATTAGCTTAAATAGGGCGATTTGGCACATCATATAGCATGTTTCATATATATATATTAATGCTGAATTTTTAGTATGATTGTCATATTTTATTTTATGTAATTTTGAATTATGTAATTTGTATTTAGTATGGCCTTAGTTTTTAATTGGTATTTCCCGAAATGAATGGGGATATTGATTCGGTTGTAATTAATGTGATCTCGTATCACTTTTATTTTATTTATTTTTGTTTTTATTTTATATTGTATAAAGTAGAAAAGCTATGTAATTTATTTATTTCGGTGTTCCTTGAAGACAGTGCAATTCGAGAAGGTGGTCCGACAAACACGGTGTTACCTTGAAGTGCGTGCCAAATGAAGTTCAAGGGACCAAAGAAGTTGGTTTGTAAATTTATAAATAGTTTATTTGATTTACTATTTTAGGATGGCCATACTAGGATTTTATTGTTTTTGCTTTGCATTTGTTTTATATGTTTGCATACATAGCCAAATCGCCATAACTACACATGCATATCATTTTATCGAGTCATCGACCGTGTCAATTATAATTATCGTAGTTCACCGCTTTAGTTCACTTAAAACGAGATAGATAATAAATTGACATGACCTCTCACAAAATAATAATTGAGAATTAGCCTTACCAAATAGTAGAACCATGAGCCCCAATTTCATAAGGAAGTAGGCTCGGCTCACCGGGGTGCTAAACTTGTTACGTTGGGTAAGTGGGTGGTAAATTGTTACTACATCAAAATTTGGATTGAGCTCAACGGAAGTATTCATGACCGTATTCACATGTGTTCCGGACTAAAGATAAATATTAAAGTAATTTTATCGACCGAGAGTTCTAGAAGTAGAATCAATTAAAGAGTTAATCCACCGAGTTATATTGATAGGGGATTGATCGGCTCACCGTGCCCAAGTTGATATGAATTTGGATCTCGGGATCATTTATAATAGTTGGGTAGAGGTCACTATATAAATGCTAAAACATTCTTAAATGTTTTATAATATAACGATGAATGTTTGATTTTCCCACTATTTCGTTGTTTTATGTTGTTCTTTATTATCGCTCCTACTCATATATGATATCAATTCGATTGTAACACAAGTCTCCATTAAACCACTATTCCTAAACGACAAAGAATCTCTTTCTAAAATTGAACCGTATCATAGGTTGTGGACTAACTCCATAGGAATCGTTCTATTCCATAGAACTAGATAGGAGTCGTCCTATGCAAATACAAGATTATCATCTTAAATTTCTAACATACCTATGTATGATTTCTTGTGAAGAAATATGAATACAAATAGTAATTGGTCAAAAAATGTTTTGATAATATCTTCTATACATACATGGTTCAAAAGTCTTATTACTCAAACCAATCACTTGTCATCAAATACTTAAGTTGTTAAGCACGTGACGATATAAAATTGATTAGATTAACAAATTATCACTTTAAAAGTAATTCTTGTGAAGAATTAACTAGGAATTTATATGAAGATAAGTCTTCATCAAGTAGAAATTCTTGATGTGAGTGGGAGCAATAAGAAGTAAAGTATTTATCTTAATTGTTAAGGATAGAACTAGGCTTGAAATAGAAAGTCTTAGACACTAAAAATAGAGACAAATTCCTAAATAAGTAAAGATTAAGGAAGTTGGTTGTGTGACACCAACATAGTCCTTCGAAAATATGTATGACATTGTCATAGCCTTCTTGCCAAATACCACATCATGAGTATTTGATACAAATTAGTGGATTTCATCATCATATTTGGCATTATCATGTGATGACTAGCAAGAATAAGTTCAAAAATTTGCATGAATAGAACTACGGTAGTTGCCTTTTCATCAATGAACATATGAATGTTGTAGTGTACACATTTTAGTTTTGTATTTAGATATATACCTCAATAATTGTTATGATGTATAATATGTCTAAATAAGAATATAATTTGTAGTTTTGCACAATAGCTAAAGGGTTTTACCATTATGCTATAAAAACAAGTGTTATGCCCTTACATACCACGATTAAGTTTATAAGACCATACAAATCAAGGTAATTATATTCAAACTAAAATAAATGTCATACATATTGTATAAGACTCAAATTGGTGAACCCCATTATTTCTCGATTCTCGATTGAAATTGCTCATAGAGACTCGTTGTGACTAGTGTCCCAAACCACTTGATTGAGAATCTCTTGGTATGTGTGAATCTTGTATTCAAAGCAAGATTAATTCATGACTTCTTTCTAGAAAAGAATTATGAATATAGCAAGATATTCGCCCTATTTACACTTTGAAGTGTATGGTCGAATACAATTTCAATCAAAAGGGGTTATTACTTCTTCATCTCTTTTACCAACGAACTAGGTAGATACTTGGTATCCACTTAATGAGGTAAGAAGAGAAATTCTTCGAATAAGTTCAATGAATGTTTAAAAATATCATAACCTAGAGATTATGACAAAAGTATTAGTACTTTGTTAATATTGGGAACAAAAATGTGAAGACATTTATATGCACCAAAAGGAGTGTGATATGGTATCACAAGTTCACCTTCATAATATTAAAAGGTGACAAAGAATCCTATACGATATGATTGTATCTTTACTATAAAATTGGAAGTTGTTTCTATCACAATTTGACTAGTATCTATTTATTCTACTAAAACAATACAAAGTTAAAGCAATCGAGTACAATTCATATATGATATGATTAGGCATGGTACCTAAGTTGTAGCTTGTTTCTAAAGAATACATGTGGTCTCTCTTCCTACATGATCACGAGAACAAAGGGTTTGTGGCTCGTGATGTTGTCTATTAGAGAAAAGAGGATTATCTCTTATAGACAGAGTGGGAGAAAATGTTCAAGAGCCACAAACTGAGAATAAGACGTAGGAAGACGTTCCTTCCTGGTCAAAATCAGTAAATATTTCTTCGGAATCTAAGTGGACAGGAGTTATGTTATTTTAGAAAATAATAAACCCGTAACTTATTATGATGCTTTATCTAGTTTCAACTCCGCAAAAGTCCGAAGCAAGCATAAACATGAAAATGTTTATTTAGCTTGGTTGGTTGGTGGCACGGGTTTTGCACGCAACAACAATGCTTCATTGTATTCGGATATGATTTGATATAGTTGGTTTTTAAAATCATCCTGCATGAGTTTTGTAAATCGCAACTATCCTAAAGTAGGATGCGAACTTGAGAGGAAGTCTTAAGTAGATATCAAAGAGTTGAAATTATGTGATAAACATTTCTCGAATTGCCGAGTAGTTCTGTTTATACATGGAGTTTAGTGGGAGTAATGTGGTGTTATTTGTCTTATATGAAAGGGACATATTGATCATTGTGAATGATGGAAGACTTAGGAGAAGAATAATACATCTCAAAGGTATCCAGACCTATAAAGATAGTTCTGAGAGGATATTAGCATTAAATGAATATTCTTATATTGATAAGAGTCTAGTCAAGTTCAAAGGTATTGAACATGTAGAAATTGAATCCACTTGCTTCCGCTGCGGGATTAATTCATTACGGTTAGATGTATCACTATTCTTTAATTTCGTATACTTGGAGTATGGCGAAAAGTTACAAATCGAATTTTTGAGAGAAGTCTCAATATAGCCATATAGTTCATTGGTTAGTTCTCTTGGAGCACTAAAGAAATGAAGCTAAGTGATTAGAATTGATATGGATTTATATGCAAGCAGTTACACGATAACCATATTCTAATCACACTAGGATGGTTAGAGAACCATCTTGGCTATATTAATTAAGGAGGATATCTGCTAGATACGCTCTAGGCAGTAAAACAATGAGAGATTTACAACGAAAATTGAGTAGTCTTGCAATTATGAAAAAAATGCAAGTAGGAAGGGATGTTATTAGGATTCGGTTTTATGAATTGGTGGAACCATGGTAGTTCGTTCCAACAACCGAAGGTCCTATCCCTGCACACTGTGAGGACAGTGGGAGTGATTCCAAGGCTAAGGGACCTATCTCTAGATTGGATATGGACATGTACTCAAAAGGTTGTTATGATAAAGATTATACAAAGGGAAATGGTACAAGGTTAGGGAAAGTGCAAAGTGTTGCTAAAACATGCTAACCAAGGTCCTTTTCAAAGGCTAAGCATGATAAGTCATGCTATTTCAATTGATTTGAGATGTATAGTTGTATTTAATATTGAGTATGGATTATAGATTATGTAGTAATTGATATGGTATCAATTTTACATATGTGATTGTTTAGGTGATTTTTACCAAGTTGATTGTATTAGGTCAATGCGGTCTTACTCGTTGGTAGCTTGTTTGATCATTTGTGTTTGATGTTAAAATAAGGAAATAAAGTACGGAATCTAAATTGACACGTAAGATTTGGTGATGCGGAAAACCCAATGTGGGAACAACCGCGGTAGGGACAGTACCCTGCCAAATATTGCACTAGCTTATTAATGAGGGATCGAGTACAATTGATGCGTAATGTAAATTTTGCTAGCACAAGGTATTGTGTATGTGTGATCTTGAATGTGCTTCTTCGATTGCTTCCTTTGCTATTTATAGGGTAAGAACCCTAGGTGTATCCTACCATGATTATGGAAAGGAATACAACTTCCATAATAAGTCTTTCCATAACACGTTGTCTCCCTCCATTCTCCCTGATCTCCCTGACTTCTCCCTGAGTCTTTTCCTAAACACGGACGCCTCTCCTAGTGGGCTTTGCCTCTCCTTTCACGCGTCCTAGCCCATTTGACCTTCTTCCATCTGTGGACTCTCCTTCCACCATGTTCCCGTTCACGGCCCATTTCTCTAACAACTTATTAAGTGGGTTTCACCTATTATACAGATTTTAGCCCAAACAGTTTGCCCCAAATTCCTTGTGAGGTACGCTTCGAGGTGTCGAACAAGGAATTTACGTAGTTGATTATTTAAAACCCTAAGCCGTTATTTACACTTCCTCCCATACACACTCATCATTACTCGCCGCCCTCCTCCTCATTTCTCGCGCCCCTCTCTCTCTCTCTCTCTCTCTCTCTCTCTCTCTTCCTTTATAATCTCAACTCCCTACTTACTTCATTTACTCACTTCCATTATTTCCCCAAAAAACTCTTCCCCTTATTCCCATCTCTCCCTTTTGCATTCCACGCCGGTTCTCTTGGGCTCTCACCACCGCCACTTCACCAGGTACTCCTTCCTCTCCTCCTTTCTTTTCTCTTTTTAATCATGGGAAAGACCCGACAAGCCTCTTCATCCTCTACCCCAACTGACCGGAATCCAGACCCCGTCTTTCCTTCGCGAAATCTTTTTACTCACCCCCACGACTGTGACTCCGCCCTGACTCCCGCCGATATTCCCCTAATCAAGGGTATGCTCGGCCTTGGTGATGGGGTTGAGATAGCCATCCCTGAACCGGGTTAAAAGGCTGATGCTATCCGTCCAGGGTGGGTTTGTTTTTATTTATACCCATTTAGATACGGCCTCCGTTTCCCCTTTCCGAAACTTATCCAAGACTTCATCTTTACCAACAACTTTGCTATGGCACAAATTTCGGCCACCGTTTGGAGGGTCCTCCTCTACTCTTTAGCTGCATGTCAGAACTCTGGCAACTCTATGTCTCTGGGCGATTTAGCCCATATGTATTACATCAGGTCCCTGGGGAGGGGCCAATTCTCGCTCCGGGGTTCTGGTGAGACACCCTTCAAGCATGTGTCAATGTCCAGGGACGAGAAATGGTTTGAGGACTTCTTCTATGTGAGGAAGGCTTCTATCCAGCCGCCTGCTGACTATATGTTCGAGAAATGGATTATTACTTCAAGTAAGTAGCTTTCCTGACGCATGGCTTGCTCATCTCAATGCTTACTAGCTTACTTTGTCGTTTTCGTGCAGGTCCCTGCTACCTAACCCGTATTGGTGCCCCGATCCCTGCTCGCAACAAACTGTTCTGCATTCCTTTGAGCGAGAGGAAGTTCCCTGATCTGCTGCCCGGATATTCACCTGCTTCTTCCTCCACCCCCCTGCAATCAGCCCACAGCATGTCTTCCGGTAAGCTGCCTAAAGTCTTCTTTACTTGCATACAACCTTGCTGGCTGTCTAACCCTTCCTGACACCTGAAATGATGGCTGCTTGCAGGTTCAAAAGTCGACCCTTTGGAGGCTATTCTCCAAAGTGCTAAAAGAAAAAGGTCCGCTGCGAGTCCTGACGTGACGTCTGCTTTGAAGAGGAGCGCCCCTGCTGCCTCTTTCCAGTCACCTCCTACTCATTCCAACTCTGCTCGGACTGAACCTCTAGAGGTCAGCCCGCTGTCTCGTCATCCTCTTACTCCTTCTGCCAGCCCTCGTGCTTCTGCTAGCGGTGGCATCATCGCCCATTTTCCAGAGGGCTTTGGAAATGTTGACAAGGTGCTATACTGGCCTGAAATTGACCAATTGCTCTTCCCTCCTTTGGTTGATGCTTTTTCGAAGTTTGGTCCCGAGGAGATGGCTGAGAACGATGTGCATAATGCTTTCATGGTGAGTATCCTTTGTCTTCCGCCTGTTCTAAGTTTCTTATCTTCAATTCCTGCTAACTTCGACTTTCCTTGCCCCCAGGCCCTCCAGTCTGCTCTCTATAACAGGAAGATGATCAACATAGTGCAGACCACTAGCCGTGCCACTAGCGCCAAGAACAGGGAGCTGGCTGGGTTCGTTGCTGATCTAGAGAAGCAGCGTGCTGATTTGAGGGGACGGGTGGCTGAGCTGAAGGCGGATCTAGCTGGCACAAAGAAGAAGCTGAAGGAAGGAGCTGATTAGGTGGCTCGCACCCAGGAGATTTGCACCACATTCTCTGACTCCTTGAAGCGCTCTGAGGAGAGGATTAGTGAGTTGATCACCCTGGCCTCAAACATTGTTGCCGACGCTACCTGGCGGGGGAAGATTAGTGGAATGCGTGCTGCCCTTGAGGAGCCTCCAACTCTGCAAGCTATTGAAGAAGAAGAGAGGCAGTTGGAGACCCTGTACCCGGTGCAACCTGACTTGAGCATCCTGATGCCCGAAGTTGGCGAAGTGAATTCTCCGCGCTGACTGGATGAGCAGTGCCGAGGATCCGGGTTGCCCCGGATGATCGCCGACGGAGCTCAGGAAGCTGTGGTAGCTGAGGGTGTGCAAGCTGGTCCCGTACCTGAAACAGATAGTCAGCAGTAGGAGGCAGAAAAGATGCCAGATGTGGAGTTCATTAATGTGATATTTTTTAAACACTTTTCTTGGTAGCTCGCCATGGTGGCGATTAAACTTTGAGGCCGTACTTTTGGCCAGATTTTGGAATGCCCCTTGCTCTAGTTTGGCAAGTTCTAATTTCATCTTGTGTGCTAAATTTTTATTTTCTTAGCTCACGTAGTGGCCGTGTCAGCCTGCTGGCTGATTTAGGCGAGTCATGTCATCCTGAGGAGGTTGACTCAGACTCAGCTAGCTGCCATGTCAGTCTGCTGACTGATTTAGGCATGTGCCGCATTGTAAGGAGGGGTGGCCGTGTCAACCCTAAAGGCTGATTTAAACCAGTCGTGTCAGCCTGAAAAGGCTGATTTAGACTCAGCTAGCTGTCGTGTCAGTCTGATGACTGATTTAGGCGTATGCTGCAATTTTGACTACTTAACCTTGTTCATGACGCAAGGTGTGTTCATCATGTTTTAGAGCCAACATGGGTGTAATTTAGGCAAGTTTATCGTCATTCTAGGACCAATGGGACACTGCAGGATTCTGGTAGCTCAGAGATCCCTACGTTCCATATATATGTGTATGCATGCTGGGGCCCTGATTAATTGCGATTAGTGCGAGCTACGTCCAGGGGGTGGTATCAGGGGTAGCTGGGTAAGCGTTTTTTAGCTGTCAACCAGACTCCCTTTCGTATGTTCCACAGTCCGCCTGGTGAGGGTGGTCCTAGTGGAGAAAGTAGGTTAGGCATGTTGGAGTGGCATGTGCCTTGTCACCCCGCGTTGGCAGTTGACAGTCCTGCTAGATACACTTTCAACGTACCATAGACATTAGGATCCAGAGTGACGCACTTAGAGAAGCCTGAAAGCAGAAAAGCCTATTAGGGTGATGTGAAGTACCTGACACCATCTCATTGGGTACCAGCGCAATTGTGGTCCCAGGAAGCGGTCAGACCACAGCACTCCAATAGTTATTTGAAAATTGAAAGAAACAGAGGTATCAGAAAAGGACACGAAATTGGTAGTATGCCTACTCCCGGATTTTTTCTTTTTATTTTAAAATAATTTGGCTTTTCATAGTACATTAGTCTGTAGCTAAAATCTACTTATTATTAAAAGTAATATCTCTTCAGGTGAAGTATGTTCCATGGGCGTTGTGTGATTTGACCGTCCATAGTCATCAGTCTGTATACATCATGGCCAACAACTCCTTCTACCTGGTATGGTCCTTCCCATTTGTAGGCGAATTTTCCTGCCTTTCGATTTTTAGTGTTCTGAAACACTTCACGGAGAACCAGGTCCCCTACCTCCAGGAGCCTGACTTTCACATTCTTGTTGTAGCTCCTGGCCACCGACTGCTTGTAGGAAGCTAGACGTATCTTTGCGCTTGCACGCAGCTCATCTACTGTGTCCAGGCTCCTGAAAATCTCTGTATTGTTTAGCTCCCCTATCGTACATCCATACATGTGGGTGGGAACCAGAACTTCTGAGGGAATGACTACTTCTGCACCAAACACCAGGCTAAAGGGTGCTTGGCCTATTGCTATCTTTGGCGTCGTTCTGTCTGACCATAACACTAGTAGCAATTCATCTGCCCACTTTCCTCCTAACTCCTATAACCTCCTCCTCAGATTATCCATGATAATTTTGTTGCTAGACTAAGCTTGCCCGTTAGACTTTGGAGTCCCGGGTGCTGATTTTTTCAGGGTGATGTTCAATCTGGCGCAGTATCCCTCATCATCGTTGGAGATGAATTGTGAGCCATTGTCACATATGATTTCTGATGGGATGCCAAATCTGCAGATGATATTGCATTTTATGAAAGAGATGACCTGTTTGTCTTTCACTTCTGTGAATGCTTCTGCCTCTATCCACTTCGAGAAGTAATCTGTCATCGCCAGCATCCATATTCTGTTCCCTATGGCTCTAGGTAGAGGGCCTACTATGTCCATTCTGCATGTCATGAATGGTCAGGGAGAAATGATGGGGTGTAAGAGTTATGCTTCCTGATGGATCATTGGTGCTGAACACTGGCATGCGTCACACTTATGGGCATATTATGCTGCATCTGCCCTCATTTTGGGGCAGAAGTAACCTTCTCTGAGAGCTTTGTTTGACAGACCCCTGCCCGCTGCATGGTTTCCACATTCACCATTGTGGAGAGCATGTAACACGGTCTGTGCTTCCTGCTTGTCCAGGCATCGCAAGTAGGAACCTGCCACTGACTTCCTGAAGAGTATATCATCAATCAGTATGAATCTGGAGGCTTTCATTTTGAAGCTTCTTACTTCCTTTTTATCGTCTGGCAGCTTGTTATGATGTAGCCAGTCTAGGTAGGGCCTCCGCCAATCCCAAGCATCTGACTGTATAGCTGGTTGATCGGACAACTGGTCAGTTGGATGTGAGTTTCCCTCGGCTTCCGTAGCTGTCCGAATTCCCAATTCATCATGCTTATCCTCCAATTCTCCTCTGTCTATTTCATCTGCCTTCTGGATAGAAGGTTCCAGCATGTGGGCAATGGGAATGCTGGATAGTTCTGTCGGTTTGAATGTTGCCCCCAGAGTTGCTGAGGCATCTGCTTCTACATTCTGATCTCTGGGAATCTGTTTGAGCTTGCAAGTTTTGAATTTTTGTTTTAACTCCTTTGCTACCTCTAAATATGCGATCATTTTTGAGTCTCTGGCTATGAACTCGCCGTTCACATGGTTGACTATCAGCAAGGAATCGCTAGATATGTGCAGGTTTCTGACCCCCAAGTCCAGAGCCAGCTTCATTCCTAGTATCAAAGCATCGTATTCTGTTTCGTTATTAGTTGTCTTGAATTCACACCTTACTGCCTGTTCTATCAGATCCCTCTGTGGTGACCGTAGGATTAACCCTACACCTGCCCCCCTCTGGTTGGAGGCTTCGTCGATGTGCATCTGCCAGATCTCTGTCCCCCTGTTCCCTTATAAGGTCAAGACTTCCTCGTCTGCCAGATTTTGAATGGCTGGGCTAAAGTCCGAGACAAAGTCTGCCAGTGCTTGTGATTTGATTGTTGTTCTGGGGTCATATTGGATATCATACCCACTAAGGTGCACAGACCATTTTGACATTCTACCTGATAGCTCAGGTCTCCTCATGACAGACTTTAGCGGGTAGTTGGTCACAACATGTATGGTGTGAGACTCGAAATAGAGGCGCAGCTTATAAGATGCTACTACCAGAGCTAGTACTAATTTTTCGAGAGATGTGTACCTGGTCTCTGTTGGCAGCAGGGACTTGCTTACATAACAGACTGGCCTTTGTTCCTTCTCCTATTCTCTGACTAGGACAGCGCTCACTGCTACCTCGATGACAGCTAGGTAGAGGAACAATGGTTCTCCTGGCTCCGGTTTTGACAACAACGGTGGGTTGCTGAGATAATGCTTCAGCTCCCTGAATGCTTGCTCGTGGTCTGCAGTCCACTCAAACTTCTGGCTCTTTCTTATTATGTCGTATAATAGCCTGCACTTTTCTGAGGACCTTGAGATGAATCTGCTTAAAGCTGCTACCTTACCAGCTAGTCTCTGAACGTCCTTTGGTTTTTCATGTGGCTCCAATTACAACCCAGCCTTGATCTACTCGATGCTGGTTTCTATCCCCCTCTGAGTTACAATGTAGCCTAAGAATTTACCAGAGGATACCCCAAAGGTGCATTTGGATGGATTTAGCTTCATTTTGTACTCCCTCAGGGTGTTGAATGTTTCTGCTAGGTGGCGCATGTGATCTGTAGCTTTCTCTGATTTCACCACCATGTCATCAATATATACCTCCATAGTTCTCCCTATCTGGTCTTTGAACATGCGGTTGACCAGTCTCTGATATGTGATACCTGCATTCTTCAGGCCGAATAGCATGACGTTGTAACAATATATTCCTCTTTCGGACATGAATGTTGTTTTCTCTTGATCTGCAGGATCCATCTTGATTTGATTATAGCCACTCCAAGCGTCCAGGAATGTCAGCATTTCATGTCCAGCTGTCGCATCCACCATTGCATCAATATGAGGTAGCGGGAAGGGATCTTTAGGGCATGACTTATTGAGATTAGTGAAGTCCACGCATACTCTCCATTTTCCATTCTTCTTAGGCACCACTACCACGTTGGATTGCCATTCTGGATATTTTACTTCTCTTATCTTTTTTGCTGCCATAGGCTGTCTACTTCCTGATTAATCACCTTATTCCTTTCAGCTGCAAACTTTCTTCGCCTCTGCTGGATGGGTTTGCACTTCGGGTCCACACTGAGTTTATGTGTTATGATGGATGGGTCTATTCCTATCATGTCGTCATGTGACCATGCAAAGCAATCCATGTTAGCCTGCAAAAATTTGATTAGTTACTGCCTCAGGCTTCCTGTGCATCCAGCTCAAATTAGCACGGTCCTCTCTGGGTGCAGCTTGTCCAGGTTGATCTGGTCTAGTTCCTCAGCTTGGGGCTCGATGTACTCGTCCTGGACAGGCTACTTCTGTAATTGCTATGCTGGAGGACTGGCGGTGCACTTTAGTGCTTGCTTGTAGCAGCCTCTAGCTTCCTCCTGGTCTCCTCGTATTGTTTCTACCCCCCATGGAGTGGGGAATTTTATGCATTGATGATATGTTGAGGGGACTGCTTTCATTTGGTGCAGCCACGGTCTTCCCAGGATGACGTTGTAGGTGGAGGGTCCGTCTATGACCAGGTACCTGATCTGCTTGTTGACTACTCCCACATAGCTTGGGATGACTATCTCGCTCAATGAGTTAGAATTCTCCCCCACTGAATCCTACCAGAGGGATGGTCTTCTTCTGCAAATCCTTCTCACTGAACCCCATGTTTTCTATGGTTTTCAGCATGATCAGGTTGACCGAGCTGCCTGTATCTACTAGGACTTTCTTGACTGTACAGTTGGCCATTGACAGGGTGATAATGAGTGCATCATGATGTTCCCGCTCGTCACATATATCTCCTTCATCAAAGGCAACAGCAGGTAGATCACTGTGAGAAATTCTGCAGGAGCTTGCTGGCTTATCTCCCTTAGTCTTAGTGGCGTGCCTTTTAGCCGATGAGTACGTCAATCCACTTAGATCTGAGCCGCCTGTTATCACGTTTATTATTTTGGTGCATGTGGGTGGATTTGCAGGCTTCGCGGAGCCTACCTTATCCTGCTGCTTGCCCCCACGTGGTAATAGGTGGCTTAGTTCTCCTTGTTCGTACAGACGCTTGATCTCCCTTCCTAGTGTATAGCAATCTTCAGTGTTATGCCCAATGTCACGATGGAATTCACATTTCTTCTTGCTATCTTTTCGCCATGTCTGTCCTTCTACTGGTGGCTTGGGCCACCTTACCCCATCTCCCATCTCCCTAAGTGCTTTCAGGATTCCTCCGATGCCCGTGGTGAATCCGTACTCCGCCAGAGTAGGAAGTTGCTGATTTTCTTCGACCTTGTTAACTCCCCTTCCATAGGGCCTGTATCTTTCATCCCTTTTACTAGTAGACTGCTTTCTGGCTGATTTCTCTACAGCTGAGGTGTTGGACACACTTCGTGTATTAGGCAGGCTGACTCTGGCTAGAATGTCTTCCTCCAATCTGATTGCGGCAGCTGCCTTCTCTTGTACCGCTTCAAAGTTATGACAAGGGTGCATAGTTAGCTGCTTGTACAGGTCGGGGTCATGGTGGAGGCCCCTCCTGAAGGCTTCCACTGCTGTAGAGACATCACATTCCCAAACTGCCACTTTTTCATGTTGAATCTGGTGTTGTATTCTCTAATGGTTTTTCCTGCTCCCTGGACGATTCTGTATAGGTCTCCTGCATGTTTTTGTGGCTTCCGGCTGCTTGCAAACTTCTGGGTAAATGTATTTACCAATTCAGCAAATGTGGAGATCGACCTATTGGGCAGGCTTATAAACCATCGAAGTGCTGGCCCCGTCAATGTGGATCCAAATCCCTTGCATATGCAAGTCTCCTTTACTTGCCCTACCGCTGTCACTGTCATCATTTTATGCTTGTACTGGCTTATATGGTAAAAGGGATCTGTCGTGCCATCAAAGAGAGGCATGTTAGGACTTGTGAATCCCTTTGGCATGGCTGCGACGGATATGGTGTCCACAAATGGTAAGTCGGCATAACTGTCAGGTGCCGCCTTCTCATGTGGAGGTAGAATCCTGGCATCCTGCTTAGCATCTCCCTCAACTCCAAGTATTGCTGGTTAGTTATGCTCCCCGAGTCTGGAGCTCGCCTATCGGCTACCTGCTGATTCAATGCACTGCTTCCTGGTCCGATCTCTTGAGAGCTCGGATGCATCGTGGCAGCTAAGGGGGTTGAAGTCACGAGTGTTCCCTGCTGCCAGTTCTCCTGTGGGCCCCCCGTGGACCCTATGCCAGGTGTCTGATTGGATGTTATATGATTACCCACAGGAAGGCCACCTGACTGTGTTTCCACATTGCTGGCTGGCTGCCAGCTATCTGGTGTGAAGTATCCCAACCCTCGCGGGGTTATCCTTTCATCTGATGATACTATAACTATATCCAGCCTCGTTACTAGTTCAGCTGGTATCTGTCAAAGCGTATTCCTGCTGCCTGATGCCCCCTGTGTTAGATCCACTACTGGAGCTCTTCCTTTATCTACCTTGCTTGCTGATATGGCAGATTGCTGCTTCAGAATGTCTATCTGTGCCCAGAGCTCTCTGTCTCTTTTTCTTGTTTCAGCTTCAGCTTTGTTCTGGTCTTCTCTCATGTTTTCCATGGCCTTTCGAAGGTTTTCTACGCCGGCAAGCAAGATTTGCGTTGGACTGGGTGGTGGGGTGAGGCCTGAGTGTGTCATTCCTTTATCTGATCCGGCCTGGGTTGCGGCAGTAGGGGTTTTGGGAGGCAAATAAGTTTTTGCCGTGGGTATGATTCTTGAGGTGTGCCCAGGAGCCTGAGTTGACACAGTTGATGCCGGGTTTTGAGTAGAGTTTGGTGGCAACGACGGTTGACTACTCCCTGACACGCCTTCTGATACTTGCTTATCCATGGTGTACTTAGATTATCAACGATTGACGACCAAAATGCCCCACAGTGGGCGCCAAACTGTTTAAGTGATTTTTACCAAGTTGATTGTATTAGGTCAATGCGGTCTTACTCGTTGGTCGCTTGTTTGATCGTTTGTGTTTGATGTTAAAATAAGGAAATAAAGTACGGAATGTAAATTGACACGTAAGATTTGGTGACGCGGAAAACACAATGTGGGAACAACCGCGGGAGGGACGGTACCCTGCCAAATATTGCACGAGCTTATTAATGAGGGATCGAGTACAATTGATGCGTAATGTAAATTTTGCTACCACGAGGTATTGTGTATGTGTGATCTTGAATGTGCTTCTTCGATTGCTTCCTTCGCTATTTATAGGGTATGAACCCTAGGTGTATCCTACCATGATTATGGAAAGGAATACAACTTCCATAATAACTCTTTCCATAACACGTTGTCTCCCTCCATTCTCCCTGATCTCCCCAACTTCTCCCTGAGTCTTTTCCTAAACACGGACGCCTCTCCTAGTGGGCTTTGCCTCTTTCACGCGTCCTAGCCCATTTGACCTTCTTCTATCTGTGGACTCTCCTTCCACCATGTTCCCTTTCACGGCCCATTTCTCTAACAACTTATTAAGTGAGCGTCACCTATTATACAGATTTTAGCCCAAACAGTGATAATGTATTCATCGTTTGAGTTTTATTAAAACTCTTTTATTACTTTGTTATATCCAAATAGGTGTAAGGAAAACGTTGAACCCTATTAAAGTGAACTGGATTAACATAGTATTGGCCCCTAGTTGCTTATATGAGGTGACGTCTCGAAGTAACTAGAGTGTGATGCGATTGATGGCAAGTTCAAGTGCCATAGAGTCATGACAGATGACTAGTCGATCACATAGGCAGATTGTATGGGACACTCTGTCGTGCAATAATCGCTTATAGAGTTCTGGCAATTTTTATAGCCTGGTTGTGGCGAGAGCTACTATGGTATTCTTATGAGTCGATTCTTTGACTAATGACTGTTCGCCTAAGATGGCACAGTTTCAGAGTGACTTTGATTTATGTTCGGCGACCTTCGTAATTGGGGTATAATGGGCATGTTTTGGGTCATGATGAGCTGTGGCTAATCGAAGGGAAGAGTGCAATAGGAATTGTCCATCCCCGTCAGGGTTATCTTATATCTCAAGGCCACTCGAGGAGCAATGAACTGGAAATGCGTGGCCACGCTCGGAAGGTATCTATGGTAGATAATTCCGATCAGACCGTTATTCTCCAGATCGAGGAAACCACTCATGATATGATCAAATTCAAGTACGACCTGCAAGACACCTTGCATTGAGTAGGAGATAGTAATAGGACAAGAGAATTGGTGACGCACACTTGTCGCAGACAAGTGGGAGATTGTTGGAGTATGTGTCCTCGACAATAATGCGATCACATGTTTAAATCTCATATTAATAATACTAAAGGGAAAGTAATATTTTATTGTCAACTGATCCACATTAATCGGTAATGATTGGCTGACTAGAGTTTGACATTACTGTCGTATGACGGTGGTGATCAGTTGATCCCTTAAGGTCATACCTCTAGGGTAACACTCTTAATTGATTAATTAATTAATTGTATGTTGATACAAGTTAATTAATTCCTTAAATTGAACAAATTTTATTTATAAGAGAGAGTTTTATATCTTATTGTAATTTGATTAAATAAGATTCAATTGAGTAATTAATTTGTTATATTACTAAAATTGATTAATGTTTGTGAAACATTTGAGATAAGAGTAATTAGTTAAATTATAATTACAAGATGTTGTAGATTATATTAACTAGACTTA
The DNA here is from genome assembly GCF_048544455.1 of Silene latifolia. Taxonomy (NCBI): domain Eukaryota; kingdom Viridiplantae; phylum Streptophyta; class Magnoliopsida; order Caryophyllales; family Caryophyllaceae; genus Silene; species Silene latifolia. Next base: position 73,407,072 of record NC_133536.1, read on the forward strand.
ATGTGAGCCATTTTTATATACATGTAATTGTGAATTATTTGTTAATTTGTTGAATGTAATTTATTTAATATATAATGACATTTAATTAGTTAAATAATCATTTATATTACTAATGACATCTTACATGTCACATGTCATAACATATTACAAGTGACAAATTATAAAGATAAAATGGAGGTCCATTTTATGTTCAAAACCGGTTGGACAAGGGTTAGTGGGTGATGTTTTTTGTCATTAGTTTAATGTATGCTTAAGGACATAATGATGACAAATAAAGCATGCTTAAACTAGACCTACACCTAGCCTTTCTTGTGAAGACAAAAAGCAAATTGAGAAGAACAATTTTGGCTCCCAAAAAGAGCCAAAACCGGCTCACTCTTCTCCATGAGGAGTATTTTGGTTCTCATTTTTCTAGTGTAGAAAACTTATGCTTATCTCTCGTAATTTATCATCCTCTCTCACATAAAATGGTTTTATGAATAAATTTGTTTATTAAATATAATATTATTTCTCCATTACTAGAAGTAGTATACAATAATATTAGATATAATTTAAGGACACAAATACTAATTTCTAGAAACAAAATTAGTACTTGTATTAAGAGGGATTACCTTGGTACAAATCCTTGAGGAGTAGATCTTGCGATTAGATCTAAGGTTTTTAGGGCATTTGGATTATTCTTAAGAAGACTAACTTGGTAGGAGACCAAGTTAGTATAAACCCAATCTCGGCCCTCATTGTAAGAATAGTCAATTTTCTTTTCTTACTTTGTAATTTTGTTATTCATGCATAAGTTCCTTTTAGTTTATGACTAAACTAATAAACACTTAGTTATTAGAAGGTTCTAATAAGAGATATATGAATCTTTCAGTCGGATCATCCAGTGGACCAAAGGATTATGAAAAGAGTAATAGGAAGAGCAACAAAGGAAACAATTACAGACCTACTCCATACTCCAGGCCAGACCATTCAGAAGTCAACCTGGAACATGAGTATCAAGGTAAGGCTAAAGTTTTCCCGCCTATTTCCGAGCATAACTTCAGTGTTGATATTGCGGGATTGATCCAAAGGCTTGACAACATGGGATCAGTAGTCAAATGGCCCAGGAAGGTGGTAAATCCCAACCCAAGAAGAGACAACTCCAAATGGTGCGAATTCCACATGGACATTGGACATACAACGGACGATTGCTTCACCCTGAGAAAAGAAGTGGCTTACCTGTTGAAATCTGGATATCTAAAGGACTTGATCAGGACGAAAGGCAGAAATAAAGACCAGGGCAAAGATAACCAGGAGCATAAATAGTACCGCAACCTTCCTCCACCACCCCCAATATATGAAGTAAAATTCATATCTGCTGGATCAGAAATTTGTGGCCTGACCAGTTCAACAGCAAAAAAGATAGCCAGGACGCCAAGGACCACATCACCTTGCAAACCGGTTCATGTCCCGACAATCACTTTCAGTGATTGTGACCTGGTAGGAATTCCTGATGTTCATCATGATGGCCTGGTAATTTCTATGCAGATTGGAACTGCTGTAGTGAGGAGGATCCTAGTAGATGGAGGCAGCTCGGTGAACCTGATCATGCTTGATGTACTGAAAGCCATGAAAATTGGTGAAGATCAAATCACCAAGAAATTCAGCGTTTTGGTAGTGTTCAGTGAAGAAACTAGAAGCACATTAGGAGAAATCCATCTTCCAACTTATATCGAAGGAGTCTCATCTTATGAGAAATTTGGAGTCCTAGATTGCTTGTCATCCTACAATGCAATCTTGGGCAGGCCCTGGATCCACAATGTTAAAGCCGTACCATCATCCTACCATCAGTGTATCAAGGTACCAGCGGATTGGGGCATAGCTACAATCAAAGGAGAACACAAGACAGCCCAAGAATGCTATACAGCAGCCCTGAAGCCTTCCAAGGCAGGTAAGTCTCTTGCATAGCAATTATCATACCCTATCAGGAGCAGGCCAGAACTGGTAAAATTCCTTAAGAATAAATCATCTTGGTTTGCTTGGTCGCATTTTGATATGACTGGAATTAGTGCTTATGTAATTACGCATAAACTTAACATTGATCAATCTTTTAAGCCTGTGCAACAGAAGCGATGGAAATTTGCACCTGAAAGAAATGTAATAATTAACGAAGAGGTGGAAAAACTTCTAGATATGGGAATGATCAGGGAAGTAATGTACCCTAAATGGTTAGCTAACGTGGTTGTTGTGCAGAAAAAGAATGGTAAATGGAGAGTTTGTGTAGATTACACTGACCTGAACAAAGCCTGCCCTAAGGATCCGTTTCCCCTGCCACATATTGATGCCATGGTAGATAATACAACAGGACATGAGATACTGACATTCATGGATGCCTCCAGTGGATTCAATCAAATAAAAATGCACCCTGCTAACCAGGAGAGTACTGCATTCATTACAGACCGAGGCATATACTGTTACACAGCCATGTCTTTTGGCCTGAAGAATACAGGGGCAACGTACCAGCGCCTGGTCAACATGACGTTCAAGGATCAAATAGGTGATATCATGAAAGTCTAGATAGATGACATGGTAGTAAAATCTAAAAGTGCTAAAGATCATGTGAAACATTTGGAAACAGTATTCCAAATATTGGAAAAATACAACATGAAACTCAACCCTGCAAAGTGCCACTTCGGAGTCTCTGCAGGTAAGTTCCTTGGTTACATGGTTACAAAAAGAGGCATAGAAGCCAGTCCATAACAGATAAAAGCCATCCTGGAAATTCAGTCACCCAAGTCTGTCAAAGATATTCATAAATTGACAGGCCGGGTAGCTGCCCTTGAACCGGTTCATATTAAGATCCTCTGAAAGGTGTAAAACATTTTACAACCTGCTCAAAAAAAATAAACAGTTCCATTGGATGGATGAACATGAAGCAGCCTTTACTGACTTAAAATCATACCTATCATCTCCACCTTTACTGGCTAAACCAGAAAAAGGAGAACCCCTGTCAGTATACCTATCTGTCACTGACACAACAATAAGTGCGGTCCTGGTAAAAGAACAAGAAGGCCAGCAACATCCAGTCTATTATGTAAGTAAAAGCCTGCTTAATGCCGAAATGAGGTTGTGATTACTTAAAAAATATGTTTTAGCTCTAATTATGTCATGTGCTAAGCTACATCCTTATTTTGAGTGTCACCCCATCATAGTCAAGACCAACGTACCCATAAAATTTGTCCAACGCAAGCCTGAATTGTCAGGTAGGATGGCCTAATGGTCAGTTCAGCTCAGTACATATGATGTTACCTTTGAACCCAGAACAACGATTAAATCACAGGCCTTAGCAGACTTTGTGGCTGATTTCAGCCCTAACCTAGAACCTGACCTAAAAAAAGAAGTTAACCAATTAGAAGATAAAACCCCAGACCAAGAATGGACTTTGTTCATAGATGGGGCATCTAATGCTAGGGGGACAGGGTTAGGATTAGTGCTTAAATCGCCGCAGGGAGACGTGATAGCTCAGGCTGTAAGCTGTGAGTTCAAAGCTACCAACAATGAAGCAAAATATGAAGCCCTGATAGCAGGCCTAAAGGTATGTCTAAGCCTCAGTGTGCAGAACTTAAAGGTAAAAACAGATTCACTTTTAATTGCTAATCAAATAAAGGGAATTTACATGACAAAGGATGCAAAAATGATTTCATATTTAGAGTGTTTTGTATGGATTTTGCGCAGGGCGAAATCAGATCAGGATAGGTCTAGGTACGGTTAACTAGTTCGGATCAATCCGTGGGTAAGTATGACAGGGTATGAAACTAGAAGAATAAAGTAAGGTAAATGAACAACAATAAGACAAAGAATTTTGTACGTGGAAAACCCTTAAATGGGAAAAAAAACCACGGGCACCAAGCCAGGAGAGGATTTCACTATAATATTGAATATTTAGCATAATTGATCGTAATTAGCTTAAGTGTTGTAAGAGAATGTCGTATGCTTGTATACGTCTTGTTCCCCTCAAATGATTTTCGAGTGCTCCTTATATAACAATGCTGAACGGCTAAATAATCTTGTCATTAATGCCAAATATTCTGTCCTATTTACCCGGAATAATGCTCATTATTTCGCCCTTAATTGCCGTCTTTAATTGCTGAATCTTTCCAATTAATGCTCTAATTATCACGCATATATTCTTCTATAATATGACTTCTTGGTCAAATATCGTCCTGATATCTTGACCGTTATCCTCTCGATGGCCTGGCGCCTATCTTTATGTGTCTCGGTAGCTTGACGTCCTGACGCCCTGATGGTCAGGTTGAGGTAGTATATCTTCCAGGGATGTCAGCAGATTTCCAGGCCTAACAATTGCCCCTTATCTCCTTATCTTCGCTGGGTCAGGCCGGAAATAAGGAGATAACTTCTAACTTTTGTAAACTGCTCAACGGTTGAATTATGGCTGATTGGCTTCTGTAATGGCTAGTCGGCTGTTTAATGCCACGTGTTACAATTACAGCAACTCCCTTAATAATTATCTTTGCAAGTTGCGGTTGAAACCCTAATTTCACCGAGTATAAATACCCTTTCACTTCATTGATTTGATCTCCACCAAAATCCACTTCCTTCTAATTTAATCTTCTTTTTCGAGTTCTCTTAATTCCTCGATTTAATTTTTAATCATTCTTCAATAATCTTCCAACAATGGCCGCAAAAAAAGAAATCTTCCAGGGGAGTGATGTCTCCTGGAACACCATTCGTTCAGAACCCTAAAGAAACCACCTCTGAAAATCTCCCTTCATCTTCTGCTGCTCAGCCTCTTGTGGTTGAAAAACTGACTTACTCTCCTCTCGAGATGATTTTAATTTTCCATGGTGCATTTGAATTCAAACCAACAAAAGCTCTGAAAGATGATCAGTCTCTTTCAAATCGTCTAAAACCTGAATTTGAAAAGGTACTGAAGGAAAAAGGAATTATTCCTGTTGATTCTGAAGTCTGGATTCCTGAAAACTCTCCTGTCAGGGCTGACTGGGCATGTCCTGGTTGGTTCTGTATTCATGACTGGGCTTTCAAGGCTGTTTGCAAGCTTCATTTCTCTCCACTTATGGTGGATGTCATCAAAGAAATTGGTGTGCCTTCTAATCAGTTGATGCCCATGGTGTGGAAAGTAGTCTGCTCTGTTGAATATCTCTGCAAAAAACATAATATCTCTTTTTCTCTTGAAGACTTGAAAGCCTGTTATGCTGTCAAAACAAATAGTCCTGGCCGCATAAGTTTCAAAGTCAGGCCTTCTACTACTCCTCTTCTCAGCAATCTGGATAGCGGCCATGAGAAGAACTGGGCTGCTGGGTATATGTTTATCAGGACCAATTCTCTGGGCCCTGATCTGGCGTATTTAAACTATGATGCTTGTGTTGGTGGTGAGTGCCCTGGCTTTTCCTTTTATCCTACATGTTTATTCGTTAGTTTGTTTTAAAATAAATAAATTAAATTGAATTATACCTCCTTTGTGCGTAGTTGATGATTGGGTTACTGAAATTGAGTATCCTACTGCAAATATTTCCGCTTTTCTTGCTATTCCTCCAATGGAAAGGACCTGACCTCTTTGTTGTGGGCCTGTTCATCTCCCTCGTTGGCTGAAGAATGATGGTGTTGCCAGGGTACCAAAGCCTTCGAAGGTCGCTAGTGCTTCTACCTCAGGCAATATGTCAATTTTGTTTCCTTTTTTCTTTTTACTTTGGCCTTTTCATGATAGCCGGTCTTTATTGCTAATATAGTATCTCGTGTTATAGCAACTAGGTCATCTGCTCGCCTTGCCAGATTTGGTATGGCTGACATTTCCGCCAGGCTGGCCAAGGTCAAGGAGGAGAGTTCCCAGGGAGGCGGTGATGCTGAGCCTGTCATTGATTTAACTGAATTCCCTGCTTCTCCCAAGGTTCCTGCTACTCCTGTTATTCCTGCTGAGACAAGTTCAGCAGCCCAGAAGAGAAAAATGGAGGAAGTTGATCCGTCTGCCCCAGTCAGGGAAGTGCGAGCCAGGGTAGATAATGTGGAGGCTGCCAAGGTGAAGATTAGGGACTATGCTGCTTCCAAGTCGGATGTTATGCTCACCCTTGATCCTATTGAGACTGCTACCCATGCAGTTGCTTTAGTAGATCACTCTGTCAGCCTTTTGGTAAGTGCCTTGGCTACTGTAAGGGAGGTATGCTATTTTTATTATTATGTATATTTCGTAATATGTGTATTTTATTTAGAGGTTTTTATTATTATGACATAATATTTATATTATTCTTGTTTTTGTTCAGAGTGTTGCGGCCTGTCTCCACAACGCTTATCAGGCTACTTCTCTGGTAGCCAGGATTGACCTTATGAGATTAGATTATGATAAGCTGAAGTTTGAACTGGACTTTGTCCGGGCTGACCTGGCTGCAAGGGCTGCTGATTTGGCGAAGGTGCAGGCTGAGAGGGATGCTGCCAAGGCTGAGGCAGGCTCAAGCAAACAACTTCTGCAGGAGGCGCTGGACAGGAACGAGGAGCTTACCTTGGAGAGAGATGATTTAGAGTTCAAGCTTGATGATGCCTACCTGTATTTTTATATTAAGGGAAAAGTGGCTACTATGTAAGAGCATGTAGAGGCTAGGGCAAACTGGAACCCTGAAGCTGAGATGGCCTTTGCTGCTTCTCAGTATCCTGACCTGCATAATATGGGAAATGAACAGGAGTTCGATTCTCCAGGGGAGCAGGATGTCAATGCTGAGGCTGATCAGGCCAAGAGTGGAAGTGCTGATGCTGTTTCCAAAGGGGATCAGTAATTTTTTAAAATTTCTTTTGATGGTATTGGTCCATCCCGAGGGGATGTCCCTGGACGAACAGTTTTATTTTCTTTGTTTATGTGTAGGTCAGGGAGACTATCTCTGACCTTAATGAATATTTTGGTGCCTTTGCCCCAGGGGGTAAGGGCTTTATTAATATGATAGTAATTGCCTTCCTTGGCTTTTTTGCTTATTTCCTGATGTTTTGTTTGCTTTCGATTTTTTTGAATTTGTGAACTTTGTCTTTCCAATCCTGTAAACCTGTCAAAATCTTTGCTTTGTTAATCTGTAAAAATTTTTTGAACTTGTCTTGTAATTCAAACCATAGTAAGTAATTCAACCATGCATGGTTTTTGCCATAGTGGTTAAAGGGGTGGGAAACCGGCCTAACAGGAGGGCCTATGTCCTCTGCCTGACTGGAGGGCTTGGTACTCGGCCTGACAGGAGGGCTTTTTAGACTGATGGTCGGGATAAAACACCCTTGCACCGTCTTGCTGCGTCCAGCCGGTTGTAAATGTGTGCAGTAAACCTAGTCAGGTCAGGCAATTATTTCATGCCTGATTGGTCCTGACATTTACTGTATCCGGTGATGGTTACCAACTCTTTAGGCACAGTTAAGTTCAAAATTTTGTCTTTAAAAACTACTGTACAGTAGAGTAGCCCTCAATCCTGAATATTTATGCATATAAACATTTATCATGTATAATTGTTCAGGATTCAAAAAATAAGAGAAATTGGGTTAGTTACATATATAGACATGGATTGTACATAGAGCATATGAAACACGTAATTTTTCAGATAGCACGTCAGGTTGAGTCACTGATAGTAAAGGTATAGTTTTTTCCCTGATTTTGGCCTTATATAGGTTTTATACATGGTACAATTTCAAATGTGTTACATTCTAGGATTTTGGGATCATTTCTCCTTCTAGTGCTTGGAGCATGTATGCTCCTTGTCCAACGATTGAATCAATTAAGTAAGGGCCTTCCCATGTAGGGGCAAGCTTGCCTGCTGATTTTTCTTTTTTGTTTGGGAAAACGTTTCGTAGGACAAGGCCCCCTTACCTGAAGACTCTGATTTTAACATTTTTGTTGTAAGTCATGGCTACTGCTTGTTGGTATGATGCCATCCTGATTTTGGCAGCATCTCTCAGTTCTTCTATTAGGATCAGGTTGTCTTGCATCAAGTCTCTGTTTGCTTCAACGTTGTTCAAGCTATATCTTGATGTTGGTACCCGGACTTCTGCAGGGATGACAGCTTCGCAGCCATACACCAGAGAATAGGGTGTTTGGTCTGTCGATGTCTTTGGGGTTGTCCTGTCTGCCCATAGTACTAATGGAAATTCCTCAGCCCATCTGCCTCGTCTTCTCTTTAGTTTCTTCTTTAGGCAGCTTATGACCACCTTGTTTATGGATTCAGCCTGGCCATTAGCTTTTGGATATCCAGGGGTTGATGTTACCAGGTTGATATTCCATTCTTGGCAAAATGCTTTAGTCTTTTTCCCCACAAATTGGGTTTTGTTGTCACACACTATTTCTGACGGGACTCCATATCTGCAGATAATATTTGTCCTGATGAAAGATATTACTTCTTTTCGGTTACCTGCCTGAAAGAGTCGGCTTCGATCCATTTGGAGAAGTAATCAGTCATAGCCAACATGAATATTTTCTGTCCTGGAGCTACAGGCAGCTTTCCTACAATATCCATGCCCCACTTCAAGAATGGCCAGGGTGCGGAAATTGAGTGAATAAGCTCAGATGGCTGATGTATTATTGGTGCATGAACTTGACAGGCTTCACATTTTGAAGAGTATTCCAGGCAGTCAGCCCTCCGTGTTGGCCAGTAGTAGCCTGTTCTAGGTACTTTACTTGCCAGGCTTTTTCCTCCCTTATGGTTACCACAGTGTCCATCGTGTATTTCTTGAAGTACTTGCTTAGCTTCGTCAGGCTCTAAACATCTCAAGTATGGTCCAGCCTGTGATCTCTTAAATAAAGTGTTATTGATAATAGCATAAGTTGAAGCTCTGATTTTAAAAGCCCTTGCTTTATGTCTTCTCTGAGGTAGTATTCCTCGGAGAAACCAATCATAATAGGGTTTGGTCCAAGAATTACTATCCTGATCGACATGGTTGACTTGTTCAGTCTTGCTTATAGTCGCCTCTAATAAATGAACAATTGGTATTTTATCGAAAAGTGCAGGGGTAAAATTTGAACCTAGGCTGGCCAAAGCATCAGCCTGCGTGTTCAGGTCTCTTGGTATTTGGTCTATATCAAATAAAGCAAATTTAGGAGTAAGTGTTTTTGCATATTCTAAATACAAAATCATTTTTGCATCCTTGGCCGTATAAATTCCCTTTATTTGATTAGCAATTAAAAGTTAATCAGTTCTTACCTTTAGGTTCCGAACACCGAGGTCTAGACATACCTTTAAGCCTGCTATTAGAGCTTCATATTCTGCTTCATTGTTGGTAGCTTTGAACTCACAGCTTACAGCCTGAGCTATCATGTCTCCCTGTGGCGATTTAAGCACTAATCCTAACCGTGTCCCCCTGGCGTTGGATGCCCCATCTATGAACAAGGTACATTCTTGGTCTGAGGTCTTATCTTCTAATTGGTTAACTTCTTTTTCGAGGTCAGGTTCTAGGTTAGGGCTGAAATCAGCCACGAAGTCTGCTAAGGCCTGTTATTTAATTGTTGTTCTGGGTTCAAAAGAAATATCATATGTACTACGCTGAACTTACCATTTGCCCATCCTTCCTGACAATTCAGGCTTACACAGGACGGATTTTATGAGTAAGTTGGTCCTGACTATGATGGGGTGACATTCAAAGTAAGGACGTAATTTAGCACATGACATAATTAAAGCTAAAACATATTTTTCAAGTAATCCATACCTCATCTCAGCATCCAGCATGCTCTTACTTACATAATAGACAGGATGTTGTTGGCCTTCCTGTTCTTTTACCAAGACAGCACTGACTGTTGTGTTAGTGACGGATAAGTATACTGACAGAGGTTCCCCCTTCTCTGGTTTAGCCAGTAAGGGTGGAGATGATAGATACGATTTTAAGACTTGAAAGGCTGCTTCATGATCATCCGTCCAATGGAACTGTTTATTTTTTCTGAGCAGGTTGTAAAATGTTTTACACCTTTCAGAGGATCTTGATATGAACCGGTTCAGGGCGGCCACTCGGCCTGTCAACTTCGAATATATTTGTGAGTTGGGTGATTTGAAGTTCCAGGATAGCTTTTATCCATTGCGGGCTGGCTTCTATGCCTCTTTTTGTAACCATATAACCAAGAAACTTAGCTGCAGAGACTCCAAAGTGGCACTTTGCAGGGTTGAGCTTCATGTTGTATTTTTCCAATATTTGGAATGCTACTTCCAGATGCTTCACATGATCTTCTGCGTTCTTTGATTTTACTACCATGTCATCTATGTAGACTTCCATGATATCACCTATCTGATCTTTGAACATCATGTTGACCATGCGCTGGTACGTTGCCCCTGCATTCTTCAGGCCGAAAGGCATGGCTGTCTAACAGTATATGCCTCGGTCTGTAATGAATGCAGTACTCTCCTGGTCAGCAGGGTGCATTTTTATTTGATTGAATCCACTGGAGGCATCCATGAATGTCAGCATCTTATGTCATGTTGTTGCATCTACCATAGCATCAATATGAGGTAGGGGAAAAGGGTCCTTAGGGCAAGCCTTATTTAGGTCTGTGTAATCTACACAAACTCTCCATTTTCCATTCTTTTTCTGCACAACAACCACGTTAGTTAGCCACTCAGGGTACATTACTTCCCTGATCATTCCTATATCCAGGAGTTTTTCCACTTCCTCATTGATTATTGCCTTTCTTTCAGGTACAAATTTTCGTCTTTTCTGTTGCACAGGCTTAAAAGATTGATCAACGTTAAGCTTATGTGTAATTATGTCAGCACTAATTCCAGTCATATCAAAATGAGACCAAGCAAACCATGATGATTTATTTTTAAGGAATTTTACCAGTTCTGGCCTGACGCAGTCTGGGGCATCAGATCCTATCAGAATATACCTTTCAGGGTACTCAGGATCTAGGATTACCTGATCTGTTTCCATTCTGGGAGGTGCTACATAAGTACTCCTGACAGGGTACGGTAATTGCTATGTGAGGGACTTACCTGCCTTGGAACGTTTCAAGGCTGCTGTATAACATTCTTGGGCTGTTTTGTGATCTCCTTTGATTGTGGCTATGCCCCAATCCGCTAGTATTTTGATACATTGGTGATAGGTTGATGGCACAGCCTTGACATTATGAATCCAGGGTCTGCCCAGAATTGCATTGTAGGATGACAAGCAATCCAATACTCCAAATTTCTCATAGTATGAGACTCCTTCAACGTAGGTTGGAAGATGGATTTCTCCTAATGTGCTTCTGGTCTCTCCACTGAACCCTACCAAAACGGTGGATTTTTTAGTGATTTGATCCTCATTGATTTTCATAGCTTTCAGCACGTCAAGCATGATCAAGTTCACTGAGCTGCCTCCATCTACTAGGATCCTTCTTACTGCTGCGATCCCAATCTGCATAGAAATTACCAGGCCGTCATGGTGAACATCGGGGATGCCTACCAGGTCAAAATCACTGAAAGTGATTGTTGGGAGTTGATCCGGTTTGTAGGGTGATGTAGTCCTTGGCGTCCTGGCAATCTTTATTGCTGCCGAACTGGTCAGGCCGCAAATTTCTGATCCACCAGATATGAATTTTACTTCAAAGATTGGGGGTGGTGGAGGAAGACTGCGATCCTATTTGTGCTCCTGGTTCTCTTTGCCCTGGTCTGCGTTCCTGCCTTTCGTCTTGATCAGGTCTTTTAGATATCCGGATTTTAGCAGGTAAGCCACTTCTTTCCTCAGGGTAAAGCAATCATCCGTCGTGTGTCCAACGTCCATGTGGAATTCGCACCATTTGGAGTTGTCTCTCCTTGGGTTAGGATTTTCTACCTTCCCGGGCCATCTGACTACTGGTCCCATGTTATCAAGCATTTGGATCAATCCTGCAATATCAACACTAAAGGTATGCTCAGAAATAGGCGGAAAAACTTTAGCCTTACCTTAATACTCATGTGCCAGGTTGACTTCTGAATGGTCCGGCCTGGAATATGGAGTAGGTCTGTAATTGTTTCCTTTGTTGCTTTTCCTATTACTATTTTCATAGTCCTTTGGTCCACTGGATGATCCGACTTTGTAGCTCTTGTCTTCTTCCAGCCTGATAAAAGCAAGGGTTTTGGCCTGGACATCTTCGAAGGTATGGCAGGGATACTTAGTGAGCTCATTGTACAAGTCCCTATGAGGTAGTAACCCTTGCCTGAATGCCTCCACTGCTGTTCCAACATCACACCTGGGAATAGATACTTTCTCTTTGTTGAGCCTGGCGAGGAATGCCCTGAGAGTTTCCTCGGGCTTCTGTGTAATTCTGTAAAGATCACTGGATCGTTTCTCCAACTCCCTGCTACTTGCAAACTGCTGGTTGAAGTTGTTGATCAGGTTGGCAAAAGAATGGATGCTCCCAGTCGGCAGGTTGATGTACCATTGTAAAGCAGGTCCGGTCAGGGTCATTCCAAATCCTTTACACATGCAAACTTACCTGAACTCGCTGGGAATGGATGCAGCCAACATTTTCTGTTTATAGAGAGCCACATGATTCTGTGGATCCGTAGTTCCATCATAGATCTTCATAGATAGAATCCCAAACTTTTTTGGCAAGTCCACTTTTGCTATTTCGTCTATAAAAAGCGAGTCAGCATAGCTGTCAGGGGCAACTTCTTCTAAGCTAGCAGGGACTCCAGGTATCTTCTCGAATTTTTCATTTAGATTCTTGATTTCCTGGACCACTGCCATCATAATGGCTGCTGCAGATTCATCAGGTTTTTCATTGTTGTTGTTTGGCTCATCATCGCCATCAACATTGATGAATTTGGAGTTACTCAGGCTCCCAAAACTGGAGAAATCAATGTTTTGATAATCAATGTGAATGGTGTTCCTTGCTGGAATCTAGAGCCTGCTCCCTGGGTTTTTTCCAATTTTTATTTCAGAGCCGACTCAGATTCTCTTAGCTGAAGGATTTCAGCCTCAGTTTGGGCTACTTTTTCTTTCAAGCTTTCCAACTCAGCTATTCGTTGGAGAGCTGCATTCAATTGTTCTTCGATGGTAGGCTGGGCCATTTTTGTAAGTTATTTAGATTTTTTTGAGATAAGGAAAAAAGATTTTAAAGAGCTAGATGCCCCACGGTGGGCATTTAGAGTGTTTTGTATGGATTTTGCACAGGGCGAAATCAGGTCAGGGTAGGTCTAGGCAGGGTTAACTAGCTCGGATCAATCTGTGGGTAAGTATGACAGGGTATGAAACTAGAATAATAAAGTAAGGTAAATGAACAACAATAAGACAAAGAATTTTGTACGTGGAAAACCCTTAAATGGGAAAAAACCACGGGCACCAAGCCAGGAGAGGATTTCGCTATAATATTGAATATTTAGCATAATTGATCGTAATTAGCTTAAGTGTTGTAAGAGAATGTCGTATGCTTGTATACGTCTTGTTCCCCTCAAATGATTTTCGAGTGCTCCTTATATAGCAATGCTGAACGGCTGAATAATCTCGTCATTAATGCCAAATTTTCTGTCTTAATTACCCGGAATATTGCTCATTATTTCGCCCTTAATTGCCGTCTTTAATTGTTGAACCTTTCCGATGAATGCTCTAATTATCGCGCATATATTCTTCTATAATATGACTTCTTGGTCAAATATCATCCTGATATCTTGACCGTTGTCCTCTCCATGGCCTGGCGCCTGTCTTCATGTGTCTTGGTAGCTTGACATCCTGACACCCTGATGGTCAGGTCGGGGTAGTATATCTTCCAGGGATGTCAGCGGTTTCCAGGCCTAACATAGAGTATGCAAAAACCCTTACCACTAAATTCGCTTTATTTTACATAAATCAAATACCAAGAGACATGAATGCCCAGGCTGATGCTTTAGCAAGCCTAGGTTCAAATTTTACCCTTGTAGTTTTCGACAAAATACCAATTGTTGATTTATTAGAACCAGCTTTCAGCAAAACTGAACAAGTCAACCCTGTCAATCAAGGTAGTAATTCTTGGACCAAACCCTATTATGATTGGTTTCTCCAAGGAATATTACCTCAGGGAAGATATGAAGCAAGGGATTTTAAAATCAGAGCTTCAACCTATTCTATTATTAATAACACTTTGTTTAAGAGATCGCAAGCTGGACCATATTTGAGATGTTTAGAGCCTTATGAAGCTAAATAAGTACTCCAAGAAATACACGATGGACACTGTGGCAACCTTAAAGGAGGAAAGAGCCTGTCAAGTAAAGTACTCGGGACAGGCTACTACTGGCCTACACTGAGGGCTGACTGCTTGGAATATTGTTCAAAATGTGAAGCCTGCCAAATCCATGCACCAATAATACATCAGCTATCTGAACTTCTTCACTCGATTTCTGCACCCTGGCCATTTATGAAATGGGGCATGGATATTGTAGGAAAACTGCCCGTAGCTCCAGGACATAAAGTATTCATGTTGGCTATGACTGACTACTTCTCCAAATGGATTAAAGCTGACTCCTTCAGGCAGGTAACTGAGAAGGAAGTAATATTCTTTATCAGGACGAATATTATTTGCAGATATGGTGTCCCATCAGAGATAGTGTGTGATAACGGGACCCAATTTATGGAGAAAAAGACTAAAGCATTTTGCCGAGAGTGGAATATTAACCTGGTCACATCAACCCTTGGATATCCAAAAGCTATTGGCCAGGCTGAATCTAGCAACAAGGTAGTCATAAGCTTCTTAAAGAAGAAACTGAAGAGAAGACAAGGCAGATGGGCTGAAAAACTTCCATTAGTGCTATGGGCAGACATGACAGCTCCAAAGACATCAACAGGCTAAACACCCAATTCTTTGGTGTATGACTCTGAAGCTGTCATCCCTGCGGAAGTTCGGGTGCCAACATCAAGATTTAGCCTGAACAAAGTCGAAGCAAATAGCAACCTGATTCAAGACAACCTGGTTCTGACAAAAGAACTAAGAGACGCTGCCAAAATCAGAATGGCGTCATATCAACAAGCAGTAGCCAGAACTTACAACAAAAATGTCAGGATTAGAGTCTTCTGGGAAGTAGACCTTGTCCTACGAAAAGTTTTTCCAAATAAAAAAAGAAAAATTAGCGGGCAAGCTTGCCCCTACATGGGAAGGCCCTTACTTAATTGATTCAATTGTCAGACAAGGAGCATACTGGCTCCAAACATTAGAAGGAGAAATGATCCCAAGATCTTGGAATGTAACACATTTGAAATTATTCCATGTATAAATTCTATGTCAGCCCTGAATCAGGTAAAAACTATATCTTTACTATCAGTGTTTCAACCTGACGTGCTCTCTGAAAAATTACGTGCTTCACATGTTCTATGTGCAATCCATGTTTATATATGCAACTAACCCAATTTCTCTTATTTTTAATCCTGAACAATTATACATGATAAATGTTTATATGCATAAATATTCAGGATTGAGAGCTACTCTACTGTACATCAGACCTCTTATTTACATACTTTTTAAATCTTTTTGCACTTCATTGTGCCTACTGAAGTTGGTAACCATCACCGGATACGGTAAATAACAGGACCAATCAGGCATGAAATAATTGCCTGACCTGACTGATTTACTGCACACATCTACAACCGGCTGGACGCAGCAAGACGGTGCAAGGGTATTTTATCCCGACCATCTGTCTAAAATGCCCTCCTGTCAAGCTCATTACCAAGCCCTCCAGTCAGGCAGGGGACATAAGCCCTCCTGACATGCCGGTTTTCCCACCCCTTTAACCACTATGGCAAAAACCATACATGGTTGAATAACTTACGATGGCTTCAATCGCAAGACAGGTTAACAGGTTTAAAAAAATCTAACAGGTTAACAAAGTCAAGATTTTAAAAGGTTGACAGGAATGGAGAAACAAGGTTCACAGGTTCAAAGAAAATCAAAAGCAACGAAACATCAGGAAAAAAGTAAAATAAGCCAAGGAAGGCCACTACCATCATATTAATAAAGCCCTTACCCCCTGGGGCAAAGGCACCAAAATATTCGTCAAGGTCAGGGATAACCTCCCTCACCTACCCAAAAATAAGAAAATAAGATTGTTTGTCCAGGGACATCCCCCCTGGATAGGCCAATACCATCAAAGAAAATATAAAATTACTGCTCCCCTTTGGAGACAGCATCAGCACTTCCACATTTGGCTTGATCAGCCTCAGCATCAATATCCTGCTCCCCTGGAGAATCGACCTCCTGTTCATTACCCATATTATGCAGGTCAGGATACTTAGAGGCAGCAAAGGCCATCTCAGCTTCAGGGTTCCAGTTTGCCCTGGCCTCCACAGGCTCCGACATGGCAGCCACTTTCCTGTTGATATAGAAGTACAGGGAAGCATCATCATGCTTGAACTCCAAATCATCCCTCTCCAGGGTAAGCTCCTCATTCCTGTCCCGCACCTCTTATAGAAGTTGTTTGCTTGAGCTTGCCTCAGCCTTGGCAGCATCCCTCTCAGCCTGCGCTTTCGCCAAATCAGCAGCCCCTGCAGCCAGATCAGCCCGAGCAAAATCCAGTTCAGACTTCAGCTTATCATAATCAGATCTCATAAGATCAATCCTGTCCACCAAAGAAGTAGCCTGATAAGCGTTATGGAGACAGGCCACATCACCCTGAACAAAAACAAGAATAGTAAAAATATGATGTCATAATAACAAAAACCTCTAAATAAAATATGTATACATATCACAGAAAAAAATAATAAAAAAAAATTTGTATATATAAATAATAAACTTCACACCTCTCTCACACCAGCCAAGGCACCTGCCAAAAGGCAGACAGTGTGATCTACTGAAGCAATCGCCTGAGTAGCAGTCTCAATAGGATCAAGGGTGAGCATAACATCTGATTTTGAAGTGGCATAATCACTAATATTTACCCTGGCAGCCTCCAAATTATCCACCCTGGCTCTCACTTCCCTCACTTGGGCAGACAGATCAACTTCCTCCATTTTTCTCTTCTGGACTGCTGAACCTGTTTCATCAGGGGCAACAGGAGCATCAGAAACCTTGGAAGTGGCAGGCAGCTCGGTTAAATCAATGACAGGTCCAGAATCACCACCTCCCTGGGAATTCTTCTCCTTGACCTTGGCCAGCCTGGCAGAAAGGTCAACCATACCAAATCTGGCAAAGCGAGTAGATGATCTAGTGGCTATAACACGAGACACTATATTAGCAATAAAGACAGGCTGTCATGAAAAAGCCGAAATAAAAATAAAAGAAAAATCAAAAAGAGAACAAAATAGACTTACTGCCTGAAGTAGAAGCACTGGCAACTTTTGAGGGTTTGGGCACTCTAGCAGCGCCTTCAGTCTTCAGGCCACGAGGAAGATGACCAGCCCCACAACAAAGAGGCCAAGTCCTCTCCAATTGAGGAATAGCAAGGAAGGCATAAATACTTGAAGTGGGATATTCGATTTCATTTGACCAATCATCAACTACGAACAAAAAGAGGTAAAACTTATTTAAATTCATTTCCTTTAAAACTAACAAATAAACATGTAGGATAAAAGAAAAAGACAGGATACTCACCAACAACACAGGTATCATAGTTCAATCACGCTAGATCAGGACCCACGGAATTGGTCCTGATGAACATGTACCCAGCAGCCCAATTTTTGTCATGTCCGCTGTCCAGATTACTGAGAAGAGGAGTAGTGGAAGGCCTGACCTTGAAACTTATGTGGCCAGGACTGTTGGTCTTGACAGCATAACAAGCTTTTAAGTCCTCCAGGGAGAAGGATATATCATGTTTTTTGCAGAGATGTTCAACGGAGTAGACTACCTTCCACACCATAGGCATCAACAGATAGGAAGGCACACCAATTTCTTTGATGACATCCACCATAAGTGGAGAGAAAGGAAGCTTGCAACCAGCCCTGAAGGCCCAGTCATGAATATAGAACCAACCAGGACATGCCCAGTCAGCCCTGGCAGGAGAATTTTCAGGGATCCAGACTTCGGAATCAAACGGAATGATTCCCTTATCCTTCAAAACGTTTTCAAATTCATGTTTCAGACGGTTTGGAAGAGACTGATCATCTTTTAGAGCTTTTGTGGATTTAAATTCGAATTCTCTGTGAAAAATTAAAACCATTTCAAGAGGAGGATTAATTGGTTTTTCAACCGCAAGAGGTTGAGCAGTAGAAGACGCTGGTATATTTTCAGAGGTGGTTTCTTCAGGATTTGGAACGAATGGAGTTCCAGGAGACATTACTCCCCTGGAAGATTTCTTTTTTGCAACCATTTTTTGAATATTTATTGAAGATGTGTTGAAGATAAAAAAAATCTGGAAATTAAAAGAACTTAGAAGAAGAAGATTATTAGAAGAGAATAGAGCGGATTTTGGTGAAGATCAATTCAATGAAGTAAAAGGTATTTATACTCGGTAAAATTAGGGTTTCAACTGCAAGTTGCAAAGTTAATTATTGAAGAAGTTGCAGTAATTGCAACACGCGTCAACAAGCCGCCAATTAGCCGTTACAGGATCCAATCAGTTATAATCCAGCCGTTGTAAGCAGTTTTCCAAACTTAGAAGTTATCTTCTTATTTCTGGCCTGACCTAGCGAAGGTAAGGAGATAAAGGGCAATTGTTAGGCGTGGAAATCCGCAGATACTTCAGGATGACATTTTACCTTGGCCTGGCTAACAAGGCGTCAGGGCATCAGGCCACCAAGTTGCAAGAAGACAGGCGCCAAGCCACGGAGAGGACAACGGTCAAAACAGCAGGACGATATTTGACCAGATGACTATATTATAAACGATATTCGCACAATAATTGGAGCATTAATGAAGAAGATTTAGCAATAAAGGACAACAATTAAGGGAGTAATAATGAGCATTATTCCGGATAATTAAGGAAGAATATTCAGCATTGATGAAGGAAGATCCGGCAGTCGTTCAGCATTGAACTATATAAAGGAACACTTAGATCATTTGCAAAATACAACAAAATACTCTAGCAATACTCATATACAATACTCAAGCTAAATTATAGTCATTTGTGCGAATTACTCAATATTATAGTGAAATCCTCTCCTGGCTTGGTGCCCGTGGTTTTTTCTCATTTAAGGGTTTCCCACGTACAAAATTCCTTGTCTCGTTATGGTTTTATTTATCTTATTTTACTTTTCTAGTTTCGTACCCTACCTTACATATTCTCGATAAGTTTGAGCTAGTTAACCCTGTCTAGACCTACCCTGACCTGATTTCGCCTTGCGCAAAATCCATACAAAACATTAGTCATCAAACCAAACAACAAACAAAACCAAACGAAACTGACCTTGATAAGAATATTTCCATAGCATTTCATAAACGCAATTCCCGTCTCCTTGTGTTAGACCCCTATTAATACATTTATTTGTGTTTAGGCAATTTATCTTTGCATAGGTGTGCGATAGCCTATCACATACTCTGCTGTATTTTTTGTCACCTCGAAGTCGTGTTTGACACAGAGTGGTGTATGCTGGCCTTCAGGAGAAATGAGAAACACTCCTATTCTAAATCATCTCAGATTGGATGCCCCATCAAAGTAAAATCCCAAGAATCCATACTGGTTTGTAAAATATCCTCATCTGGAAACGACCACATGTCTAGTGCTTGCGTATCATTGATAGGATTATCTGCGAAAAATTCAGCCACGACGCGTCCCCTTATGACTATAAAAGGTATGTATTTGAGGTCGAACTCTGAGAGAATTAAGGTGCATCTTGCCAGGCGTCCGTTGAGAACGGGTTTCTCGAAGAGGTATTTGACGGGATCCATTTTTGAATACACTTTGACTGAATAGCTAAGCATGTAATAGCGTAGCTTCTTCGTTGCCCACACAAGAGTGAGACATGTCTTCTCGAGAGGTGTATAATTACTCTCGTACTCCAAGAACTTCTTACTAAGGTAGTAGATAACTCTTTATTCTTTACCAACAGTTTGTCCGAGCATAGCCCCCATGGCCGTTTCGGTAACCGTCATATATAAACCAAGAGGTTGATCTCGTTGGGGAGGCATTAGCACTGGTGGCTTGGCCAATATCTCCTTTATTCCGTCAAATGCCTTTTGACAGTCATCGTCCCATATGGTATGGTCTGTTTTCTTGAGATTTTTGAAGATAGGTTCACAGATAATAGTGTGTTTCGATATGAATCGACTTATGTACCATACTTTGCCAAGGAATCCCCTAACCTCCTTTTCTATTTGGGGTTGTGGCATCTCGATGAAGGCCTTGATCTTAGACCGATCGATTTCTATTCCTCTCTGGCTGACGACGTATCCCAGAAGCTTGCCTGACGTTACTCCGAATGCACATTTCTGAGGATTGAGTCTCATGGTTTATTTGCGCAATCTGAGGAAGAACTTTCGAAGGTTAGCGATCTGCCCTTCTCTATCCTTAGATTTAACGATCATATCATCCACGTACACCTCCACCTATTTATGCATCATGTTATGTAGCAAAGTAGTCGTAGTGCATTGGTACGTAACGCCATCATTGATTAGCCCGAATGGCATAATAGTATAGCAGTATGTGCCCCCACTGAGTGATGAAGGCTGTCTTGTGCATATCTTCTCTGACCATTTTGATTTGGTTATATCTTGCATACCCGTCCATGAAGGATAACAACGCGTGATCTACTGTATTATCTACTAATATATCGATGTGTGGTAGAGGGAAGTCGTCTTTAGGACTCACTTTGTTCAAGTCTCTGAAATCAACACAAACCCGGATTCACCCATCCTTTTTGGGTACGGGGACTACATTAGCCACCTAGTCTGAATACTCGAAAACTTTGATGAATCCGGCTTTGAATTGCTTATCGACTTCTTCTTTAATCTTAAGAGCACACTCTGTCCTCATCCGATGAAGCTTCTGCTTTACAGGTTTGAAACCTAGCTTAATCAGAATGCGATGTTCTGTAATATCCCTGTCGATCCCTGGCATGTCTTTGTAAGACCAAGCGAAGACGTCTTTGAACTCGTGCAGGATGTCGATGAAATTGGCCCTTTCAGTTGGGTATAGGGTCGTCCCTATCCTAAGTTCTTGGGGTTCTAATTATGTTCCCACATTGATAGGTTCGGTGTTTTCTATAACTATAGTTGTTGCCTCTTCCCTCTCTTCTAGTATTTCTTTAATTATATAGAGAGGTAATTCGATCGAGTCTGGGTTAGGATCTTCCTCATTATCAACATAAATAGAATTGCATTCAAAATAACACAAGGAGTAAGCAGAATCAGATTTATTCATATTAAAGTTTGAAAACAGCTGAAACAACGAAGCCATCTGCGCAATAGTCAGTGGCGGTAAAGGGACAGTTGCTGGGACATTCCCCAGGCTACTGTTACTAGGCGATGCTATTCTAGGACAAACAAAAGGGTGGGGGTGACGACAGAAGGAGACTCTCTAGCGACTTCTCTAGACTTAGATTCCGACTCCGACTCTAATTCCGACTGTGACTCGAATTCATCGTCTTCAGGTTCTCCTTTGAACATCTCACCTTCTCCAGTAGTGACCTTGAAGAGCTTTCCTTGATTGTTGGTCCACTTAATCGACTTTCTCCATCCTTTCCGCTAATTTGATTTGGTGTCAGTGATCAGTGCTATAGGGTTGAAATGGTCCGTCCTGAAGTATCATGGTAATGCTCTCATCCTATACTGCCTTGATGAATTGATCCTCTCCAAACAGAAGGCTAATAGCCTGTTCGTCGAGACAAGGTGTCTAACGAGTTTTGACAGTAGGAACCGTTTCTGGAGGAATTAAGTAGAAATCGTGGAAGGCCTCGACTCCAGCTAGTTGAGTGCCCCTGAATCTCCAAGGTTCGGGAAATCCATGAAAGCATTCGCAATCTCCTTCTCTGACGAAGTAACCATTTAGTGTAGGGAGATATGGTTGCATATGGATTCCCTTACTTTTGCGATTCCGAACCTAAGAAAGCATTTCTAAGGTTTCGGCCTTCGTGGGTTTGTACCTTAAGCGTAGTGGTATCTATTGGGAGTTACCTTCCTTAAAAGTTGCAAAGGTATTTTCTCTGACAGGGTTTAGTGGCATTCCTGGGAAGTATCCCTGGGACTTGAGTATGTGATTGACCACCAAGTTGGAGTATGAGTCGAAATGTAAGGGAGCTAACTCACTCTCTTTAAGGTTTATGATTTGAAACCCTCCAAGCTCGTACACTGGATCTGCAACTATTTGGTTGCTTGATATTTTCTCTATTACGGCCTTGATAGGTGACAAAGTGATCGTCACTAGCTTGCCATCTAGAGGGATTTTGATCTTTTGGTGTAAGGTGGATGTTACTACTTTGGAAGTGTGAATCCAGGGCCTACCCAGAAGTATATTGAAAGATGCCTCGATGTCCACTATCTGAAAATTAACCTTTTGCTGAATTGGCCCAGTGGCCACAGTAAGGTTAACTAGCCCCACTACTTTACGCCACGTTCCATCGTATGCTCGAACGCCTTGGTTAGTAGGAGTCCAGTCTGATTCTTTCATGCGTAACTTATATAGCAGTGTTTAATGGCATGACATTGACTGCGGAGCCATCATCCACCAAAGTCATTGGTACATTTTTCTTCAAGCATGTGAATGTGATGTATAGAGCGAGGTTATGAGTGACGCCAAAAGGAGGCAGGTCCTCATCTGAAAAAGTAATTGGGTTACTTAGCTTGATGGAGTCTTGAAAGACTAGGTTGACGACGTCATCGGGTGTAGAATCGTATGCTACATTCAATTTAGCCAATGCTTGCAGTAACGCCTGGCGATGAGGAAATGAACTCGCAACTAGTTGCCAGACTGAAAGATCAGCCTTTGTCTTTTGAAGTTGCTTCAACAAATGGTCAGGAGATGCATCTTCGCCATCATTTTGTGTGATGACATTGATGTTGGTAGGAACTGAACCACTCGTTTGTCCTTGATTGACATTTTGGTATGGACGTCCAAAGCAAGTAAGGTGGTCTACATCTTGATCTTCACCAGTCTTGACTAGAGGGTGTTCTTTGAGGTAAACATATTCATCGTCATCTGCCCATATTCCATCGGCGATATGAAGCTCTCTTAGGCTTATGATTTCAGCCTCTAGGTTGATTATTTACTCGACTAGATTGTCGTTCACTGCGATCACTTCTTGCATTGTGGATTCTTAAGATAAGGTTGGAACCACTGGCATGTCTTCCCTAGGTATAGTGCTTGGATTGCGTAGGGACGCCACTACAGCTTCTAGCTCTTAGACTTGTCTACTTACACTCTTTGCGCATGTGACAAAATCAGCGATAGTAGGAGAGATGGTGGAATAACTCTCTTCATTTTCTAGTGCATTAATCTCATCTTCAACTAGAAAAATGAGATGTGAGCAATCCAAGGTGGATTCCTCATTTGAGATTATTAGAATTCCAAGAGGATGAAGGAAATGTAAATTCATATACATACTAACATACTCATATATGTCTAAATAATTTGTCATAAAATTAAAACGGATTTTATGCATGCAAACAATAATATAAATAGAGGAGAAATCATGTCCTTACATAGTTGTTTTCGGTTTTATGGGCACAAAAGAAATCTCCTTTTCTTTTGTTCTTGAGCTTTCCAAATGGAAGAACAAGGATTCAAGAGTAGAATCCCTCCCAAAAGCATATACCCAAGGAATACATCTTCATAAACCAATACTATTTAGATCTAGTTATAATAATGGTTTTACAATAAAATTGATACAAATAAATTGTATTTTCACTCTTGAAATTTCGGTCAAGAGGTGGTAATCTTTGTGAGTTCATTTCTCTAGATTTCATAATATTTAGAGAGCATGTAAATTTTTCTTACACTAGGAAAAATATATCAGTAAAAGAATGAATAACAATCCATAGAAAAAGAGAAGCTCTTCTCTCTTTCTATTAGGGTGGCCGAAAAGAGGAGCATTGGGTAGTATGCCCAATGCCTTTTGTTTGTGCTCTTCACAAGAGACTAGGCATGCAAGCCTACTAAAGTGTTATGATTGTGTTTCTATTTTAAAAAAAATAAACAACACAATATAAACCATGTACACACACCCACATTTTCGGTTTTGGCATAAAATGGAGAATCCATTTTATTTTGTCATTTGTCAAATTTGTCACATGTCACATGTAACATGTTACATGACATATCACAATGTAATGTATTTTTATCATATTAAAAATCAACGTATTATTAAAAATACGTCACATACAAAAATCGACTTAGTAATATCATAATTACTTGTACCAAAAATGTTTCCGAATTATAAACTACAACATTCTGTATTTATAATAATTTATTCATTCCGTTTCAATTGTTTCTGTAAACAATAATTTCATCTAAGTAATAAAACAATTCGATTACTTAGACCGTGTCTTATTTAATCATATTTACAATAAGATACGTAAATTATACTCACAAAATTATCCGTCAATTTTAAGCAATTTAATCAGCTCGTATCGGTATACGATTAATTAAATAATCAATTAAGAGTATTTCCCTATAGGTATGACCTAAGGGGATCAACTGATCACCACCGTCGCACGCACGAGTAATGTCAAACTCTAGTCAGCCAATCATTACCGATATGTGTGGACCAGTTGACTGTAAAATATTACATCCCACATGTATTCTTAAAATGAGATTTAATAATGATATTTAAGTCATGTGATCGCACTATTGTTGAGGACACATTTCCCAACAATCTCCCACTTGTCCTCGACAAGTGTGCGTCACCAATTCTCTTGTCCTATTACTATCTCCCACTCAATGCAAGGTGTCTTTCAGGTCGTACTTGCAAGTGATCATATCGAGAGTGGTTTCCTCGATCTGGAGAATAACTGATTGACCGGATTTATCCACTCTGGATACCTTCCGAGCGTGGCCACGCATTTCCAGTTCATTACTCCTCGAGTGGCCCTGAGATATTGTTTTAACCCTGACAAGGGGATGGACAATTCCTATCGCACTCATTCCCTTCGACTAGCCACAGCCATCATAACCCAAAATATGCCCATTTGACCCCATTTACGAAGGTCGTAGTAACACAAATCAAAGTTAATCGAAATCGAGCTATCTTAGGTGAATAGTCTTTAGTCAAAAGAATCGACTCATTTGAATACTATAGCAGCTCTCGCCACGACCAGGCTATATAAATTTGCCAGAACTCTATAAGCGGTCATTAGGCCCGACAAAAAGTTCCTAACAGTCTGCCTATGTGATTGACTAGTCATCTCACATGACTCTATGGCATTTGAACTTGCCATCAATCGCATCACACTCTAGTCACTTCGAGACGTCACCTCATACAAGTGACTATGGGCGAATACAATGCTAATCCGTGTTCACTTTAACGGGGTTCAATTGTCTCTACAACCCGTTTGGATGTAACAAAGTATAATAAAAGAGTTTTAAAATAAAACTCGAACGACAAATGCGATTATCCTATATGAATAGTCAATGCCTGATTACTATTCATGTTTTATAATCTAATTTGATCTTGTATGTAGTTGTTCATTTCAATTCAATTGAAATGACATGACTCATCATGTTAAGCCTATGAGAAGGCTTTGGTTAGTAGGTTTTATCAACTTCTTGTACCTTACTCAACCTTACTACATACTCGTTTTCCTTTGTAATGTATACATTTGCATTACAAAACTTTCTGAGTACGTGTCGAGATCCAATCAAGACATAGGCCCTCTAGCCTAAGAATAGCTCCCACTGTTTTCACACAAATGCGGGACTCATCCTTCTCGCACATCTCATGATTGCAAGTGTACTCAATTTCCGTTATAAATACCTCTTATTGTTCTTTATTGCCTAGAACGATTCTAGAAAATCTACTTCTTAATTAACATTGCCACAATGGTATCTTAACCATCCTAATGTGTTTTGACTATGGTTTTGTCGGAAACCATGCGCAATCTCAATTGTCAATTGTCACTTGTGTAACACTCTTACACAATATTGCATCATAAACACTTTGCTTTACTTCCTTAATGCTTTCTGCAAGCACTTAAGGGTAATCTTTATAGCTTACTTGGTAAAGATTACTTAAATTCGATTTTGAAAACAGTTCATCATACTCAAAGCATATGAAGTGTTATACATCATTTCTTTTTAATTGATTGATAAAGCGGAAGCAAATGAAATCAATCAAATATATTCAATTAATTGAACTAGTCATGAATCTTATCAACATAAGACTTCTTACTGGCGCTAATATCATGTGGATTTATCTTCATAAATCCGGATATTCAAGATGTATTATAATACTCCAAAAGTCTTAAATCATTCTCAATGATCAATATGTCATCCACATATCGGACTAATTAAAAATTCCGTAACTCCCACTAAACTCCATGTATAAACACAACTTCTTGACTTATCGAGAAACGTTTTATCACATGATCAAAATGTTGATTCCAACTCATTGATGTCCTACTTAAGACCCTCTCTTAAGTTTCACATTATCTTAGGATTGCAAGAATCTACTAAACTCAAGACATGTATTGAATACATTCCTTCTATTGAAGAAGTGGGTTTTAGATTCACTCGCTATGTATTTCATAACCTCATAATGAAATACAATCCCTAAGAAGATCCAAATAGACTTAAGCATTTCAACTAGCGCAAAACACTTTGCCACCAACCAATCTTTGAAATCTCTCTTTATTAGTGCAAAACCCTTTGTCACTAATCAAGTCTTTCGATTCGGATTTTCATGGCTCTAAGCCTTGTATTGAGCTGTGACTTTAAACACTCTTATGTAAGTCATATGTTCATTACTTTCTAGAAGTAATCAACTTGAATCAAACAATTTCTTTTGTAAGTTATAAGCTCTTTACTTTCTTAAAAGTAGCATGAATTCATCATTTTTAACAAGTGACGAATTTAACCTCCTAGGTTTTGAAGAAACAACGTCTTACACAAAACGTCTCATGTAGCCAAGAAAGACCAGTTTCTTGCGACATAACAACGTCTTACACAAAACATCTCATGTAGCCAAGAAAGACCAGTTTCTTGCGACATAACATTCTTTGTGGCTCTTGAAAAATTTCTCCCACTCTGTCTTCAAAAATAAACTTGTATTTTAGAAAGACAGCTTCACGAGCCACAAACCCGTCGTACTCGTGATAATTGAAAGGGAAAAATGAGTATTTGTTTCTTGTGAAAACTTACAAACATGGTACCCTTACCATTTCATATCTCATATGATTCGATTTAGTGGAAAAATAATTTAGACAAAAATGATAAAATCCCCAAAAGGATCAAGTAACTCAAAGTAACTTGATTGAAATCCAAACCATATCGAATAACGTTTGATTTCTTATCTAATCACACATTATTCCATAATGCGTGCTAAGAGAGATTAACTTGTGATACTATATCACATTTCCTTTGGCTTATATCAAAGTCTTCACTTTGATAATCCCATCACGACTTAAATCGTGATTCCTTGAATTCTTTGAAATTCTTCAAAAATTTCTCTATTTACCTTATTAAGTGAACACATTAGTGTCAACCTAAATCGTTGGTAAAAGAAAATGATCAACCTATTTTGGATCAATGATTTACAACCTCGATCTCCTTTTCAACCAAAAGGCACGAGACATCTTGCTTCGAATACAAGATACGCATATACCATTAACAATCTAATGGTTTCAAGAGTACTCAATAACTCTTTGCGTTCATCATTCCAAAATTTAAGGTTTAATCTTGGGTTACCAATTTTGAGTCTTACATCATCTACATGACATATATTATACTAGTTTGGTTTAGAATATAATCACCTTGATAATGGGCTAGCCATATATCAAATCGTGGTGTATAGGGTCACAAAAATGTGAAAACCTCTTTTGTATCTTAACAAGTTTATATCCTTATTTAGAGTTTATGCACTTAATAGTCATAATTAAGTACAACTTTAAATCCAAAAACTAGATTGAGTACACAATTACTCTATCTCTCGACATTATTGTTGCTAGTCGTTATATTCTTATCATCCCATGTATCAAACATGATG
This sequence comes from Silene latifolia, assembly GCF_048544455.1. NCBI lineage: Eukaryota > Viridiplantae > Streptophyta > Magnoliopsida > Caryophyllales > Caryophyllaceae > Silene > Silene latifolia. The sequence continues at coordinate 73,435,017 of NC_133536.1, forward strand.
ATGAAAACCACCACCGGTTTCTAATATTGATTTAAGTAGTACTAGCAAAATTTATGTCAATCATATAGACATTTAAAGAAGAAGATCCCATTAGATGTCCCACAACTAACTTGTTGATTCTTCAAAAATTTGGGGTAGTTTCCTTTCTCGTGTCCAACATTTAAGACAATGGAAACTTTATCGGTCGGGATTGATAGGTTTAGTATCGTCATTCTCAACAACTTTACCTTTAACATTACCTTGTATCAATTCCATCATAATCCTTACTTCTTGAACCTCGTCCTTATCTTAACGGTTTAAGAGAATGCTCCCACTTAATTCAATGAGTCTTTGCTTTGAGAAGCAAAATTGAATTCATGAAGATTCACTCTTCATTTGTTCGTTTTAGTCTTAAAACTTTCATTGAAGTGGTTGCGTTATTTTGGTCAATTACGAATTCTTGACAAAACTAATTACTAAAACAATTTATCGCTTCAAGGTACTTAATTCATTTAAGTACATGAAAAATAATCCATTGTAAGTAGATGTGTTAGTCAAGAATCAAAAACCTGTTTGATAATGAATAACTTCAATCTATACTCTTTACAAGAGATCCTTAGCAATGGTTCATATGAGGTTTTAGAAGCAAATTCACATTTGTTTTTAGTTACGATGTTTTAATGGAGATTTGAGTCAAAATCGAAATGATATCGTATATGAATTGTGGTAAAGAAATAGAACAATATAAAAACGGAATAGTGGAAAACTTAACATTTATCGTTTTATTAATACTTGTAAATAACAAGTATAGCATTTACATAGTGACCTCTACCCAACTATGATAAATGATTCCAAGACCCAAATTCATATTGACTTAGGCACGGTGGGGCCGATACATCCTTTATCAATATAACTCGGTGGATTAACATTTAATCGATTCTACTTTTAGAACTCTTGGTCGATAACATTACATTAACAATTATCTATAGCCCAAAACACATCGACAAGGGCACGGTGGGGCCGATACATCCCTTATCAAATACTTTTGTTGAGTTCAATCCAAATTTCGAATAAATGTGTCCATGATCCAAACCCACATTAACTTGGGCACGGTGGGGCCGATACATCCCTCATCAACATGAATTCGGTGGATTAACATTCATCACCCACTTCCCCTACGTAACAAGGTTTGTACCCGGTGGGGCCGAGCGCACTCCCTCGCGAAATAGGTTTTCATGGTTTCTACTATTTGGTAAGGCTATGTCTCAATTGATAGTTTTAGCGAGAGGTCATGTCAATTTATTATCTATCACGTTTTAAGTGAACTAAAGCGGTGAACTACGATAATTTTAATTGACACGGTCGATAAACTCGATAAAAGAAGACAATGCATGTTTAGTTATGGCGATTTAGCGATGCATGTAACATAAAATAAAATGCAAGCATAAAAGATAAATAAATCCTAGTATGGCCTTTCCTAAAATAGAAAAACTATTAATCTATTACATATTCGGAAACCAACTCCATTGGTCCCTTGAACTTCGGTTGTGGCACGCATCTCGAGGTAACACCGTCTTTATGTATCGCCATTTTTGAAGAAATCCGTCTTTTGGAACTCCGGAATGAATAAAATTACATAATAAATTACATAATTTCCTATTATACATTTGTAACTAAAATAAAATAAATCTATTAAATTACAAAACGGTGATACGAGATCACAATAAAAATTACAACCGAATCGATATTCCCATACATTTCGGGAAATACCAATTAAAATCTAAGGCCATACTAAGTAAAATTACATAATTCAAAAATTACATAAATTAAAATTATGACAATCATAAAGAAAATGCAGCATTATAATATGTATGAACATGCTCAAGTTTTTATGCTAAATCGCCTTTAAATAGCCAATATCATATATTACTCGGTTTTTACGGATTTGCGTGATTTCAACGTTTTATAATCACAAAAATACATAAACTCATATTTATGCATAAGTTAATTACCCTAACCTCTTAGGACTCAAAATTTAGTCTTCACTAATAATTTGACCATAATTAACCCATATTTTATAAAATTGTTCATAAATGGACCAAAAATTACAAAAATAAGCTATTAAACTTCAAATAAACCACAAAATTTCAAATAAATTCAAAATTTGAAATTTAAACTCATGAACATTCTGGAAAAATTCCATGACACTCATAATGTTCAAAATCTTAGGTTAAAAAATTTGAAAATTTTTAGGAAAAACAATGTTGCGGTTTATCGATTTTTAATAAAATAATCATAAAAACATGGAAAAATTATTTTCATTAACTTTTCAATTTTAGATCTGAAAAATATGATAATATGCAACATTAGACGTTTTTCCTAAGTCATAGATTATGTTTTATTAATTTTCCACTAATAATGTCACTATTTATGCTATTTTTCTTCAAAAATTCATAAATCATGCTAAAAGACTTCTTTATAGCCAATTATTTTACACACATCTTGTAAAATTGCATGTGACAACATATTAATTTTCTATGACCAGATTTGAAATTTAACTCATATTAACCTATTTTTCACTTAAATCCGAATTTAATAATGAAAAATTCATTTTTCGAGCATAACAAGTCCAAAAATTATGAAAATTTACAGGTTATCTCAAAATAATATATGTGACAACATATCCAAAAACCAAGTGAAAATTCGAAGTATAGCTATTTTTAGACCAAAAATGACATTTTTACTCATAAAATCACATTTAAATGCCATTATTGTAAATTATGAACAAAAAATCCGAAAAATTAACCGAAATATCCTAAAACACTTTAGGACCAGAAATATTAACATGCATGTAATAATTTCGTGATATATCATAATAACACAAATTTTACAAGTTTTATTTGTTATTCATATAACTCGGAAAAACTTTTAACCAATTTGCATGCAAACAACCGTGGCTCTTGATACCGACTCAATTTGAGTTATTGGGCTTAACATGACTCATGGGCCTTTTCCCCCTCTTTTCTCTACACAAAACCTCAACTAAACCCTCACAACTTCATCTCCCTCACTTCTAATTTCTGAAATTTCCCAACAAACACATCTCCATTGTTAAACCCTTTCCTCTCAACCCTAAAATCACCATAACTCACTCAATTCTTCACCAATCTCGTTCCTTTTCGCCCCATTCTCTTCCTTTTCTCATTTCCTTTCTTTCTAAGTAAGAAAGTTGTCATCTTTCTCTCTATTTCGAAATTCTCATCTTACAAGGATGTGGATTCTTGACTTAATACCTTTATTTTTGTGTTTAGGGGAGAACTTGGACAACCCGGAGGAGGATAGCTACATCATTGACGAGTCTTTAGAAGATTGAAGTGCAAAAAGGTAACGGTGATGGGTTACTCGACTTTTATGTTAGAATTGTGTGGTTTTATGTAGTTATAATCTCATATGAATGTTAAAAGTTGTATCTTTCATGATTGGTGCTAATTTGGATGTTGAATATCATGCTTGTTTGCAATTCTCACATGTTAGGATGAAAATCTCATGCTACATCTCTTGAATCCGAAATTACCCATTCACATGCTCAAATATGTTGTTTTTCCGAGTTAGAATCATGCTAGGATACGTAAACAATTGATGGGAAACGATTTTTGTTGGTTTCAAATGGTTTGGAAGTGTTTTGCATGGAATCCGCGTGTTTGTAGTCCCAGCCGGGTGACCGTGGCGGTGGTCTCTTGACCTACTGGGAGTACATGAAGGTTTTAGGTGATTTTGAGTTTTGGGCGTATTCCAGTAGGGTGGCCAATGGCCAGGTCTCTTGGACCGGGGGGAGTGTGAAGGTTTTATGTGTTTTTGAAATTTGGCTGTATTCCCAGCCGGGTGACCGGCAGCCGGTCTACTGGGAGTGCACTGTAAGTTTTATTTAAATTTTGACTTTGGCATGTTGTCCCAGCCGGTGGCCCGGCGGCCGGTACACCACCCGGCTGGGAGTCCCCTGTGTGCTCTATTTCACTTGCGACTTCTAATAATCAATGGTTTATGCATGTATCTTCTTCCGTATTGGTAATTGGTTAGTATAAGACTTATTGACGTTATAATCATGCAACTATTGTTACTCGTATTTGTGACCGGAGTGTGACGGTTTACATTGTGTGACTACTCGACATTCCTCATTTATTTGCCCTCGGACATTGGGTCACGATTAGGTGCCATTGTTTCCGAGTTGGGCTATCTTCCTTCCGCCTCTTCGGACCTTGGGGTACGGCTAGGTACCATTGTTCCGATTTGGGGTTACTCGACCTTGGGGCACGGCTAGGTGTCATGGATCGAGTCTTGGATACGATTTGGGATTGTATGTCGAATCGGGTGTCGTCCATCCCGAGAGTCTGGCCAGATTTAGACTAGGACCGTATTATGATCGTCGTCCTACCAGGAGGTTGGAGTCTAGGGGTTGTCTTGTTTGAGTCAAAGCCTTTGTAAATGTCTTGCTTGTTACGGTCATTGGCGTGTTCTTATATACGAGAGTGCACGTCCTCTATGATTGTTGTGAAGTGTCTTGGTCCTATCGGATACTAGTGGTGAGATGTAAGCCCCTAGTTGCGATATGATCGCCGGGATTGATGTTCCCATTCGTTCTTATGGTGAGATGCAAGCCATAAGTATGAATGTGACATTAGTAGCCACATCCCGTGCTATGGTTGTTAAGAGGTTTTCAAGTAATGGCTATTGGTTTCCATCCATGTATTTTCTATCCAATTGATCCGTTGTTTACCTTCTTCGTATGATTCGATGCCTAATCTCATATCCATGTTTTGGTTACCTTGGATGCTTGTTTAATATAATGTACCATGCATATCTCATTAAGAATGCAATGTGCCTATCTCATTATGATTATCGTTTATATTCCCTTGTTCATATTATTCAAGTATGATGCATGATCAATATGTTTAATTAAGTTCTTGCTTATGTGCATTTTGACAAATTGTGGTGGGAGAACCCGAGTTACTCCCCACCGACCGTGGCGTTCATGTTTACATGAATGACAGGTTTGTGATGCAGATTATGGGGAAGACGTGTGAGCTAGCGAGAACGTTGAACCTTGGACCTTAGTTATAGTTTGCTTAGACTCACCTATCGTTAGACTTGTGTTTATTCGTGGGATATCTTTTCCCCAACGCACTTCATTTTTTAATTGTAAATCTTATTCATCTTACTTTTCATTTTCGTTTGATCACTTATGGTGGATTTCACACTTTAAACTTTAAAGGTTTTAAAAATCTCGTAATTTCCGCTTTAAATTTGATGCCCTATCGAGGGGTGTCACAGTTGGTATCAGAGCATGTGTTGCTCCCGACGCACACACGTGTACCCCGAATTTAAATTGAACTTGACCCCAAATAATGAATGAGAGATGGGTAGAACTAAGGACCTAAGTTGGTAGTCTCTTTGTGCATGCTATTTGTTAGGTGCTAACATGGTTGACTCTTTTGGTGTCTTGAGAAGATGGTACGACCAACCAAGGTGGAGAATACTATCATGGAAGCCCTTACTCTAATTCTTCGGAATCAACGAAATGCCAATGCTCAAGTTAATCATCACCCTATCCGTCGTGGCAAGAGACCCTTTGTGCCCTCATCTTCGTCATCTTCTAGTAAGAAGAGGTTGGTGCCGAGAGTCCAAGGACAGAGAGTACAAGACCATGGAGGACAAGAGCCAAGAGTGCAAGAGCCGAAAGGACAAGTCCCTACATCTACTAATAGGCTTAGGGAGAACCGCAAGTGCTTCAAGTGTGGGCAAGCTTATCACCCCGGGATTGGATGCTATGATATGCCCTTGAAGTGTTACCATTGCAAGAAGCCCGGACATCTCTTCAAGAATTGCCCCGAGAAGAAGACTACCCCTCCTCCTCTCCCTCATGCTCCGGAAGCCGAACCAAGAAGAGTCATTCTTGTCGAGAATCAAGTCGGAGCCATTGTTCCTCCCGACACCGCTATGGGTGTGTTTTCTATCCTTGATCCACCTTTCCTTACTTTTATCCCGTGATGCTTATCCTTCCTTTCTAAACTCTCTTTTGCTTTACCTTGGAAGCTAGTTTGGTACCCACCCGACCTATCCCTTGTTTTTGTTTCTCCTTCCATAACATCTTGCATATGAATCTCTTTCTCTTGAAGGATTTCTTTACCGTCTCGAAGATACCTTCCTCTCTTTGAGTGCTTTGTCATACTCCCTTGTCTTGCGCTTCTATACCTTTCGCAACTCTTATCACATATATTGGGAGTTGTCTTTGTACCTTTTCTCCTTATAAGACCCCTCTTGTGCACCTTCATCTTTGCCTTATGGAATGTTAACTTTGGTCGGAAAATTTGACTTTTGTAGAGCTTGGTTGTGGTTGACCCTTAACCCTGGTTTTGAGAGTTCGTGATGTTGGAAAGACTTAGGTAGTGTGATGAGACATACTTAGTGATTCTTATACCTAATTCCTTGACAAAGTGAGTATAATTGATTGGTGGATTCTTTGTGTTAGGAATGAGTTGCCTATGTGATTAAAGTTATAGAACTTGGCTTTGTTGTTTATGTTTGGGATTTGAAAGCTTAGTAGGTTGAGCGTCGTTACCTTAGGAGTAAACATGAGATAAGTTTAGGATATGAATTTGGAAGAAAACCCATTCTTAGATGTTAATGATCCCGTATAGATTGGTGATGCGATTTGATTTTAGTTGTCCCTTGAGAATTTTGTTGAGAAGTCTTTGTTAATTCTTTCTTTGGTCATTTTGTTATGAAGGTACAATGCCCAAATAGGTGTGCCCTAGTTAGAGAGAACCTTAAGTTTTAGTAAGTGTATGGTTTAAGCCTTAAAATCCTCCTTCGTACCTTTAATCGTCGTCCTTCCCTTCGTTCATACCTTGATTGGATTTAATTCTTAAGTATAAAATTTTACATGTCATTTCCTTGCCTTGAATACTTCCCTAATTCTAATATCTCTTACTGTTGTTAACTAGTTACCGTTATTTTTTTTGACTCCTTTAATCTCACACCTCGTCATGTTCATGTATTCCCTTGAAATTTCCTATCATTTCTTGACCTAGTTATTACTCTTTGTTTCTTTAGTGGAGTGATGGCGTTGTTGGCTACGTTGTAGAGTGAGTGAGATGCTCTTTGAGGATTCTTTGTAAAACCTTGATTTCTTCAAAATTGGATTAGTGGAACTTGAGTTGAGTTGGGTAGGAAAATTGTATGACAAACCTATCTACTTTTGGTTGGTGGTCTTTATGATTTGGGGAATGTGATCATCTATGCTTGTGAATTCGGGTGTGAATAAGATTTTGGTTTGGAGTGCTAGAAAGTATAAAGACCTTGAGATTTTAACCTTTGATTAAGGATTTACCATAGTGAGAACTCCTAGTAGTCGATAGTTGGTTATGTGTGTAACTCTTTTAGTAGTTTTGATCTTTCGTGGAAATCGTTTATAGATGACTTATATTTGAGAGTTATGGAATCACAAATGTGGTGAAGTACCTTGTTTCATGGAATAGCTTAGATGTAGAGTGACGTAAGTTATCTTGAGTAATCCTTGGAGGTAATATGGTTGTGAGATTTACTTTATTAGGAAGTTTTAGAAGCCGTCTAGGATCGTGTTGTCATTTGAGATTTCACTTTCTGGCGTTTCCTTGTTGTTTAAATTCCTTCCTTCCTTAAGCATAAGCGTTTTCGTTCATACCTCTCTTCTTCGCTTCATCATGCTCCTCCTTTAAATGTGATACTCGTAACTTGTGAAACTCTATCTTTGATATCCTTGTAGATTCGATTTCAACTCTTCTCCTAGGAAGTTCATCATAGCTCTTTTGTTAGTTAAGTTTGAACCCTCTTAGCGTACTTTGTTTTCATGACATCTAAGTTCTTTCCATTTCGTACTATTTCTAAACCTTTCAAGCTACCACTTTTGTTTCATTGTTAAAAATTTTATATTACTCTTATAAAACTATACCTATTTTAAAAGTTTGAAAATGGAAATTTGATTTAGTCCTCCTCCTGTTCTATGAGTATAACTTCTTTTTATTGATTTTTATTTGCTAAACCCGAGTTACTTTTAACTTTGCTCAATTTCTAACTAACTTTGATCTACTTATGATTTCTTTGTCAGAGTTTGATATTACATATTTTCGGAAATTTGACTTCCTTTTGAATTTAGAAATGAAACCTTTATTTCTATTTTGACCTTTGCAAAAGAAAATTTGAGTGAATTGCCTTTTCTTGTCGATTTTAACGTTGATCGGATGTTAGAACTCGTTATTAGAAACGTTTAATAACTTGTTCTACGCTTGTCGACGAGTGACTTTTGTCTTAGATTTGTCTCTGACTTGGAAAGTTAGCGTTCTTGTGTGCACGGCAAGAGCAATTTCGTTCCATGAATGAGACTTATACTTTTGAAAACTCTTCATTAATGTTTTTGAAAGTATTTTGATTTTCGATTTATACAAATGATTTGCTTTTGACCATATCTTCGATTTGGAATGTGATGTTCTTGAATGCGCAACGAGAGCATTTTCGTTCCTTTGATGAGAATCTGGTTCTGTCGGAAAATTTTAATTGAAACTTTTGAAAGGATTTTGATTCTTTCGATGAGTAACCTTTTAATGTTTTGGTTACCGATTTTAAAAGATCAGTTTTACTTTTTATAACATTTCTTTTCTACTTTCAAGTTTCGAGGACGAAACTTTTTAAAAGATGGGGTGATTGTAACACCCGCGAATTTTCCATTTTGACATTTATAATTTAATTAACCATTCTATTGTCTTACTTATATTCTAAATTAATTAATTTAATTGATTTCATTATTAAACATGATTTTTATAAATATTATATTTAAAGCTTATCTTATACAAAAATAAATATTCTGGTCGGATAATAATAATAATAATAATAATAATAATAATAATATTCTCCGTCTTGAGTTATAGTAGGCTTGAGACGAAAATTCTAGTGGAAACCGACTCAATTTGAGTTATTGGGCTTAACATGACTCATGGGCCTTTTCCCCCTCTTTTCTCTACACAAAACCTCAACTAAACCCTCACAACTTCATCTCCCTCACTTCTAATTTCTGAAATTTCCCAACAAACACATCTCCATTGTTAAACCCTTTCCTCTCAACCCTAAAATCACCATAACTCACTCAATTCTTCACCAATCTCGTTCCTTTTCGCCCCATTCTCTTCCTTTTCTCATTTCCTTTCTTTCTAAGTAATAAAGTTGTCATCTTTCTCTCTATTTCGAAATTCTCATCTTACAAGGATGTGGATTCTTGACTTAATACCTTTATTTTTGTGTTTAGGGGAGAACTTGGACAACCCGGAGGAGGATAGCTACATCATTGACGAGTCTTTAGAAGATTGAAGTGCAAAAAGGTAACGGTGATGGGTTACTCGACTTTTATGTTAGAATTGTGTGGTTTTATGTAGTTATAATCTCATATGAATGTTAAAAGTTGTATCTTTCATGATTGGTGCTAATTTGGATGTTGAATATCATGCTTGTTTGCAATTCTCACATGTTAGGATGAAAACCTCATGCTACATCTCTTGAATCCGAAATTACCCATTCACATGCTCAAATATGTTGTTTTTCCGAGTTAGAATCATGCTAGGATACGTAAACAATTGATGGGAAACGATTTTTGTTGGTTTCAAATGGTTTGGAAGTGTTTTGCATGGAATCCGCGTGTTTGTAGTCCCAGTAGGGTGACCGTGGCGGCAGGTCTCTTGACCGGTGGGAGATCCTCGTAAATTTTGAGCACATTTTAGAAAGCTCGTAGTCCCAGTAGGGTGAGCCGGCAATGGTCTCTTGACCGGCTGGGAGTACATCAAGGTTTTAGGTGATTTTGAGTTTTGGGCGTATTCCCAGTAGGGTGGATCAATTGAATGGTCTACTCTTGACCTACTGGGAGTGCATGAAGGTTTTATGTGTTTTTGAAATTTGGTGTATTCCCAGTAGGGTGACCGTAGAGTCGGGTCACTTGACCGGCTGGGAGTGCACTGTAAGTTTTATTTAAATTTTGACTTTGGCATGTTGTCCCAGCCGGTGGCCCGGCGGCCGGTACACCACCCGGCTGGGAGTCCCCTGTGTGCTCTATTTCACTTGCGACTTCTAATAATCAATGGTTTATGCATGTATCTTCTTCCGTATTGGTAATTGGTTAGTATAAGACTTATTGACGTTATAATCATGCAACTATTGTTACTCGTATTTGTGACCGGAGTGTGACGGTTTACAATGTGTGACTACTCGACATTCCTCATTTATTTGCCCTCGGACATTGGGTCACGATTAGGTGCCATTGTTTCCGAGTTGGGCTATCTTCCTTCCGCCTCTTCGGACCTTGGGGTACGGCTAGGTACCATTGTTCCGATTTGGGGTTACTCGACCTTGCGGCACGGCTAGGTGTCACGGATCGAGTCTTGGATACGATTTGGGATTGTATGTCGAATCGGGTGTCGTCCATCCCGAGAGTCTGGCCAGATTTAGACTAGGACCGTATTATGATCGTCGTCCTACCAGGAGGTTGGAGTCTAGGGGTTGTCTTGTTTGAGTCAAAGCCTTTGTAAATGTCTTGCTTGTTACGGTCATTGGCGTGTTCTTATATACGAGAGTGCACGTCCTCTATGATTGTTGTGAAGTGTCTTGGTCCTATCGGATACTAGTGGTGAGATGTAAGCCCCTAGTTGCGATATGATCGCCGGGATTGATGTTCCCATTCGTTCTTATGGTGAGATGCAAGCCATAAGTATGAATGTGACATTAGTAGCCACATCCCGTGCTATGGTTGTTAAGAGGTTTTCAAGTAATGGCTATTGGTTTCCATCCATGTATTTTCTATCCAATTGATCCGTTGTTTACCTTCTTCGTATGATTCGATGCCTAATCTCATATCCATGTTTTGGTTACCTTGGATGCTTGTTTAATATAATGTACCATGCATATCTCATTAAGAATGCAATGTGCCTATCTCATTATGATTATCGTTTATATTCCCTTGTTCATATTATTCAAGTATGATGCATGATCAATATGTTTAATTAAGTTCTTGCTTATGTGCATTTTGACATATTGTGGCTGGGAGAACCCTGAGTTACTCCCCACGATCGTGGCGTTCATGTTTACATGAATGACAGGTTTGTGATGCAGATTATGGGGAAGACGTGTGAGCTAGCGAGAACGTTGAACCTTGGACCTTAGTTATAGTTTGCTTAGACTCACCTATCGTTAGACTTGTGTTTATTCGTGGGATATCTTTTCCCCAACGCACTTCATTTTTTAATTGTAAATCTTATTCATCTTACTTTTCATTTTCGTTTGATCACTTATGGTGGATTTCACACTTTAAACTTTAAAGGTTTTAAAAATCTCGTAATTTCCGCTTTAAATTTGATGCCCTATCGAGGGGTGTCACACCTCGTGCCATGTCAAGACACAAAGTAATGACATGAACGCTTAGAACTCGTTACCCTTAGCATTCTATGTCTAGAATGACTCTCGAGATGCCAATGGACACGGATGTCAAGAGATAACTGGAGTAAGGGGTGAGGGTACGTATTAGTGTGGATATGGGCCACAGGCCGGTGTGTGGATTTGGGCCACCTACCGATCTGCAGTCACGGGCCACCTGCACGCTAAGCCAAATTGTGGACATGCAGCGGTCTTTTGAAAGCCATACTCGGCGGCGTAAAAATGCTTTCGACCGGATCGCTTTAGATAGGTCGGTTTCGTCTCGGTAAGGGTCTCAAAACAATGTTAGAGATGTTCGGAGTCGCCACCAAGCATTTGTGGGGTGCTTGGAACCCGTTTGAATCTACTTTATACCTCGGTCAAACGAAGCACAAAGCAGTGTTTGACATAGGTACTAAAGATAAGGAATTGTCCCTCTTTTAGCATTCTATGCCTAAAATGAATCTTGTACGCTCTGGATAAGGCCATCCACTATCCAAAGGTTCTGAGTAAGGGGTGAGGGTACGTATAGGGAAGCCCTTTAATCGGACACCCAATCCCGCCCGCGTTAGCGGCCTCTACTGATCGATCGTGGTGGTAAATGCAAAAGTTGATAAGACGGTGTAAATGCATGAATGCACATCCAAAAGTGTTAACCTAACATGTGAGCTTTCTAAGTCGGTTTGTTAATACAAATATCAAGCATAAGATGTCAAGTTGGATTTAGATAGATTTGCATGTGAAAACGGAAATTAAACATCCATTTACCAAGTTCGGGTTATGATGCTTAACACGATCCATTTATTGAAAAAGGGTGTCAAATGACAAAGTGTAAAAACGTAAGCTTGTCAATCTGATCCGTCATGTATTCGAATTAACCGTAATCGGGATCGTCCTAGACAAGTGCTAAAAACAAGGCAGAATAGTGTCAGGCAGCCCCATTGGGGCGCGAGACTATTGGCGAGGGCAAGGGGCTCTGCCCTGGTTTTAAAATATGAAAGCAGGAGGCCTTGGGGCGCGAGCCATGAGCCGAACCAAGAGGCGTCTCCTGGTTGTAAAAAGGTTGTTTAAAACCGTTTTTTGTTATTAATGATTTGCAAGTATGATTTGCATGACTCGGAATAATTACTATTATGTTAGTAATATTCATTGTCGTATTTGCAAGTTTGAAAAGCATAGTAAAATGTGTAAAAGGAAAATGTTTGATTTGAACTAATTATGTTAAATTCAATTATTTATAATTAGTCAAGTTTGTCATCGTACTCGGATTAAACCGACATGGTATAAAGAACCAAGGATGATTATGAATTATGACTAATATGTTTGCAAATGTAAACAAATGAGAAGAATGGTAAATAAAATAAAAAGGGGGTTAAAATACCCATTAAAATGTAATTAACCAATAATATCATCGAGTCACGGAATAAATCGTCATGGTATAAAAAACCAAGGATGATTTTTGTAATGGTCAAAATATGTTTATCATAAAAATGAATTAAAATGATAAATAAAAGAAAATAATTTCCTTTAAAATGTAATTAACCAACTAATATCACCGAGTCAGGATTTAACCGTCATGGTATAAGAAACCAAGGGTGATTATGATTTATGGCTAAAACGTTTGTCATAAAAAATAATTTGAAGCATTTGAAATGGTAAAAACCGATTGCAAATAAGAAAGAAATAAAGAGGAAAAACGAGAACAAACACGGATGAGTCTGACCCGATAACCCACAAGAGGCGCGAGCCTCTTTGCATAGCAAAGGGCTTCTATCTCGGGCCAAAACTCGGTTTTGGCTCGTCTAACCTATATTTGAATCGTGTCATGCATTATTCATGCTTATAAAGTTATGAAAACAGTAAAGACATGAAATAAATGAGTGATTTACACCCTCAAACATACGTGTATTGATGTTTACAAAGTAGACGACTTTAGAGACGGTTTTCTCGTTGTGACTAATCGCGATCAATGAAGTTTAAAAAGGTGCCTTAAAAAAGGATTTAGTTTTGAAAATAAGTTGAAAATATGTTAATTAAAACATGTTGATTGACGTTGAGTTGGTCGAATGGGTCGGTCGAATGCACGGCGACGGTACCAAACAAAATGTGTAAGGCTTGTGTTTACGATCGGTAGGTCGTAAACACGTGTCGATTTTGTGACTTAGGAAGTCGGGTCTAGAAGTTTAAGGGAGAAGGAGGGGGCGGACTCTCGCGTGAGGATTATGGTGTGTGATGATGGGTATTTATAGAGAAATGTGGGGAGGTAGGTCGGTTGATTTTGCTTAGAGGCTAAGCAGATGGCCTAAAGAGGCGCGAGCCACCTCGTGATGGAAAGGGGTGTACTGTCCCTTTCAATTTGGACGTGGCCAATTCTCCATCCATTATTGATATGTGGCATTCATATAAGATGTCGTGTAACAATATGGGCATCTAATAAGATGATTTTGGTGTTACTTGAGGTAGGTGATTTGTGTGCTTGACTCGGGTTTGACCCGTGTGAGTCGGGATTTGAATTTCGAGTCGGTTTTTGGCCCGGTGTCGGTTTTGACTCTAATTATGGTCATTTTAATGGAAATGACATGATGAAAACATTCATGGCATTATTTTTGACATTCGAGATTTGGTTTGACCCGGGTTGACTCAGGTTAACTCGAGTTGCGGGTTTCTGAGTCGGGTTTGGGTCCGAAGACAGTTTTGACTCTAGTTATGGTCAGTTTAATGGAAATGACATGATAAAGACATTCATGGTATTATTTTTGACATTCGAGATTTGGGTTGACTCCGGTTGACTCGTGTTGCGGGTTTCTGGGTCGGTTTTGGGTCTGAAGACGGTTTTAACACTAAATAGTGTTATTTTAATTCAAATGAAGTTAGAAAACCATTTATGAAATCATTTTTCATATCCGAGTAGTGCATTAAACCGTCTCATGTATAGCCAATCCACGTATGCATACCAAAAACACGTTACAGTCCGATCATCATCGGGTGGTTTTTGGAAGGTGCAGATACTGGGTATCTACAATTAGGAAGCTCTTTAATTCGAACACCTAATCCCGCCCGCCTCGATAGAGGCCTCTACTAATCATTAGGGAAATTGTTCATATTTGATATGTCGTCAATGTAATGCATACAATGCAACAGACATAGATTAATCCTAGCATGTGAAATTAGACAATGTCGATTAACACGTAATTTAGCAAACAATTTGGTCGAAGTAAATGTTAGATTAATTATATGTGAGTGCCAAGTAATTAAATCATACATAATAATAATTACGATAAATGAATTACAACAATATTTGATCTACGTCAAAAGCACGCTCAAAACGGGATTTCGAAGAAGAAAATAAAAAGAAAATAAAATCAGAAATTGGAATATGGAATATGAAAATACGCCAGATTAGAGGTGATAATACGGATAATAATTGATTTAAACCGTAATTAGGAACCCTACGTCAAAATGAGAAGAGTTCAGAGGCAGATGTCAACCCAGAACAGGCGCAGCATCTGCTGCGTCCTCTGGAAGAGGCGCAACACTTCGTGTGTCTGTTCCTGAGTTGGGTTTTTGCTTTGAAGTCAGAACCGCGGGTTAATTATTGTTCATTGGTAAATTTAAGATCGATTATCAATATTATACTCGAGTTGAAGAGTTTTAATTGATTATATGCATCTGGGCAAGTCATAAAGCGAATTAAAAAAACAAGAATTTACAGCGATTTATACAATTTTTATTATACGATATCGGGTTTCATAAAAATCGAAACTTTGAACTTGAAAACTGAATTAAATTTGGTAAACTGAAAGAAAGAAAACAATGTACAAATAACGAAATCTAATGACTCGATATGAGAAAATCGAACCTTTAAAATCTGGGTTTGAATAGATGACGAAAACCCACAAATATTGAATTATAAAGGATTTATGTCGAATTATGCATTATAATTTAAAAAGGATTAGTTAAAAGCATGTTTATATACTGAAACAAACAAAAGGAACGAAAGAAACGAAAGAAGTAAGAAAAAGGGTCAATTGCAGGAAGTCGAGCAAGAAGAAGAATAGTGTAGATACCCAGTATCTGTCGAGTATGTAACAAACACCCGATGATTATCGGACTACAACATGCTTAGGAATCGCAACGTTTCATCGACAGTTTTGCACAACTATACATCGGAAAACTTAAAACGATTTCGAAAATAAAATATTTCAAAAGTTTTCAAAAGTACTTCGAGTGTTTAATGCATGACGACGGGGTCACAATGACACTAATTAGAGTCAAAACCGACACCGGACCAAAAACGGACTCGAAAATTCAAATCCGGACTCCAACAACGAGTCAAACACAAAAAAAAACTTTTCAAAGACTTCCATGTTAAGTTTTCCCGGAATCCTTAATGGTCAAGTACAAATCAAGTTCATCCAAAACATAGAATAGAACAAATCATGATTACACATACATGATAGTGACAAGACACATCGAAGACCACCCATGTGGCCCATGTGGCCACGTCGCTCAAAACGCACACAACCACCCATTTTCCTATAAGTACCCCTTAAATGCCACCATTTGAGAGTTACGCGAGTGTCCGCCCCCTCATTTCTCCCTTAAAATTATAGACTCGACTTCTCAAGTCACAAACTCACACGTGTTTCTGACCTATCGATCGAAAACACAAGCCTTACACATTGTTTGGTACCGTCATCGTGCATTAAATCACTTGACCGACCAGCTCGACCATTACACCATCACTAAGTATGAGGGTGTAAAAATCATCTTCCATGTTGTTTTTCATTTGTTTTCAGACCGACTTTTACGACCAAACAAGTTGATACACTTTCGTCGATTTCTCGTCTCAAGCCTAGCATGTAAGTATGAGGGTGTAAAAATCTTCTTCCATGATGTTTTTCATTTGTTTCATGACTATAACAAGCTAAAACATGCATAACATGGTCCAAATATGGGATAAATGAGCCAAAACCGGATTTTTGGTTGAGGCACGGGCTACTTGTAAAGCAACTAGGCTCGCGCCTAAAGCCCCTCTCAGCCTAAATCTAACCGTGTTTGGTCTCTTCTTCCCCTTTTGTTTTAATTTCATATTTGTAATCGGTTTTTACCATTTCAAATATTTCAAATCTATTTTATGACAAACTTTTAACCATGAAACATTTTTCATCCTTGGTTCCTAATACCATGACGGTTTAATCCGTGTTTGGGTGATAATATTTGGTTAATTACATTTTAAAAGGTATTTTAAAACCTTTTATTTCATTTTTTTACATTTTCAAAACAAATGCATTAGTCATAAATACAAAATCATCCTTGGTTCTACATACCATGTCGGATTTTAACCCGAGTACGATGATAAACATTGACTAATTACAAACAAATGAACTTAAAATAATTAGTTCATAATCATTTTCAAAACTATTCATGTCAAGCTTGCAAACCCGAACCCGACATCGAATATTGTCAAAACAATGACGATTATTCAAGTCTCGTTCTTCATATCAATACAAAAGCGGCCTTAACGGCCTTTTCAAATCAAGACGGGTTCAAACACCCTCTTTTCAATCCATTTTACGAACTTTTTCAATGGTTAGAAGGCGTCTTCAATCGTCTGTCGACCCGCGCCTAAACAGGCCACTCATTTTTCCATTTTCATACAAGGACAGGCCTGCTTGCATCGCCTGATGGCTCGCGCCTATATTGGCTGCCTGATGCAGGGTCTGTTTCCTTCCAGCACTTGTCTAGGATGATCCCGACTTCGGTTAACCCGAATACAGGATGGATCATATGACAAATCTGCCCATCTTACATCATATTTGCAAAATGCCTTACTAAGACAAATGGATCACGTTATGCACTATAAACCTAACTCGGTAAATGGATGTTTAATTTCCGTCTTGCATGCAAATCAACGTTAAATCCAACTTGACATCAAATACTTGTTACTTGGATTAAACAACCAATACAGAAAGCTCACATGTTAGGTTCAAACTCGTGGATGCGCATTCATGCATTTACTCGTTTTATCAACTTTTGCATCTAACCAACAAAGATCGATCAGTAGAGGCCGCTACCGCGGGCGGGATTGGGTGTCCGATTAAAGGGCTTCCCAATACGTACCTTCACCCCTTACTTAGAAACTTTGGATAGTGGACGACCTTATCCAGAGCGTACGAGAGTCATTCTAGAGATAGGATGCTAAAGAGGGACGATTCCTTATCTTTAGTACCTATGTCAAACACCGCTTTTTGCCTTGGTTGACCTAGGTATAAAGTGGATTCGAACGGGTTCCAAGCATCCCACAAATGCTTGGTGGCGACTCCGAACATCTCTCGCATTGTTTCGAGACCCTTGCCGAGACGAAACCGAACGATCTAAAACGATCCGGTCGAAAGCATTTTTACGCCGCCGAGCGTGGCTATCAAAGAGACCGCTGCGATGCCCACGGATCGGCTGGGCGTCGCAGGTGGGCCATGTCCACAGATTGGCGACTCTACTAGGGATAAACTAGGACACTTGTGTCTTTGTGATCCCAAGATGGTGAGACTCGAACGAGGTCTTGGTTGAAATGCATTATTTGATATTACGGTCATAGTCGGGTTCCTTGTCCGGGCCCACAACCTAACCCTTTTCGACCAATTGGCTCGTCTCGTCGGCGTGAGTTTTCTCATCCCCGCGACTCGAATCCCGATTGAGTCAAGCATGCCGTTGATGTTACACACTTCTATTTTGTCAAAGAGTTTTCATCACCTTCGAGCACGAGGCTAGGGCACCCTCCTTACACATTTTGTTTGGTTTGGTATCCCTCTCGAAAATCGCGGTTTGATTGCTTGGTGTGTAACCGACCCTTTTATGCCAAAACCCGTGTCAGCATTATGCATAATATAATGGTACTGCGAGTGCTTATGTGTTATGTGATCAGAAGTCCTTCTGTGTCATTTCAAAAACACCCTTTTGCGCCGTTATAATGGCTATTTAAAACCTCGGTTTTTCGCCGACCGTTGCATTTCAAACAACACGCCTTTCTAGGCCGTCGTAATGACGATTTTAAAACCCGGTTTTCTACAACCAATTCAAACCACACGCCTTTCTAGGCCGTCGTAATGACGATTTTTAAACCCGGTTTTCTACAACCATTTCCAACAACACGCCTTTCTAGGCCGTCGTAATGACGATTTTCAAACCCGGTTTTCTACAACCATTTCAAACAACACGCCTTTCTAGGCCGTCGTAATGACGATTTTCAAACCCGGTTTTCTACAACCATTTCAACACGCCTTTCTTGGCCGTCGTAATTGTTAGAAATCTATATCTCATAATAAAACATATTCTTATATGTTCCAATTTAATTTAGTCATAAAATTAATTAGATCTTATGCATGCAAACATAAGTAAATATAAAGAAGAAATCATCATTCTTACATTGAGATTTCGGATCAAAGGGCACAAGTAAGATCTGCTTCTTACTTGTTCTTGAGCTCTCCTAATATGGATGAACAAAGATTCAAGGATAGAATCTCTCCCAAGGAATTATACCCAAGATAACCTCCTAAAAGACTAATATTATTTATACTAGAACAATATTAATCTTAATAAAATTGACCCAAAACTAATGTTTTATCTCTTGTATTTCGACCAAGAGAGGAAGATATTTGGAGTTTTTATTTCTCTAGTTTTTCTTAGAGAGCATTTCAATTTCTTACACTAGAAATATTATGTGAATTATGAATGAATAATAATAGAGAAAAACTCTCTATTTGGTCTTTCAAAAACCGGTGGGAAGGAGGGAATGGGGAGCCAATGCATGGTCAAGTTTTTCTATCCAAGAAAACATAGGCTTGCATGGCTAGAGCTAGGTGTAATTATTTTGTTTCCACTCAAACAATTTAACATAATATAAACACCATACTCCCTCCATATTTCGGTCCATATGGGATAAAATGGATTCCATTTTATCTTTGTCAATTTGTCACATGTCACAAGTCATGTAAAATTGTCATGTATTTTTAACGTATTAAAAATCAACGTATCAATAAAAGACGTCATGTACAAAATCGACTTAGTAATTCACAATTACTTGTACCAAAACACTTTACCAATTATAAATTACAACATCTTGTATTTATAATAAATTATTCATTCAGTTCAATTGTTTCCGTAAACAATTATTTCATCTAAGTAATAAAACAATTCGATCACTTAGACCGTATCTTATTTAATCAAATTATAATGAGATACGTAAATATTACTTCCAAAATCGTCCGTCAATTTTAAGTAATTTAATTAACCCGTATCGTCATACGATCAATTAAATAATCAATTAAGAGTGTTACCCTTTAGGTATGACCTAAGGGGATCAACTGATCACCACCGTCGCACGACAGTAATGTCAAACTCTAGTTAGCCAATCATTACCGATATGTGTGGACCAGTTGACAGTAAAATATTACTTCCCACATGTATTCTTAAAATGAGACTTAAACATGTGATCATCATGATCGACGGTTGTGATCGCATTATTGTCGGAGGACACATATTCCAACAATCTCCCACTTGTCCTCGACAAGTGTGCATCACCAATTCTCTTGTCCTATTACTATCTCCCACTCAATGCAAGGTGTCTTTCAGGTCGTACTTCCAAGTGATCATATCAAGAGTGGTTTCCTCGATCTGGAGAATAACTGATTGACCGGAATTTATCCACCATGGATACCTTCCGAGCGTGGCCACGCATTTCCAGTTCATTACTCCTCGAGTGGCCTTGAGATATTGTTATAACTCTGACTAGGGGTGGACAATTCCTATCGCACTCATTCCCTTCGACTAGCCACAGCCATCATAACCCAAAATATGCCCATTTGACCCCATTTACGAAGGTCGTAGTAACACAAATCAAAGTTAATCTGAAACTGTGCCACCTTAGGCGAACAGTCTTTAGTCAAAAGAATCGACTCATTAGAATACTATAGTAGCTCTCGCCACGACCAGGCTATATAAATTTGCCAGAACTCTATAAGCGGTCATTAGCCCGACAAAGTGTTCCTAATAGTCTGCCTATGTGATCGACTAGTCTTTCTCATATGACTCTATGGCACTTGAACTTGCCATCAATCGCATCACACTCTAGTCACTTCGAGACGTCACCTCATACAAGTGACTATGGGCGAATACTATGTTAATCCATGTTCACTTTAACGGGGTTCAATTGTTACTACAACCCGTTTGGATGTAACAATGTATAAAGAAAAGATAAAAGACAAATGTGATTATGAACATGAAAAAACAACACTTTTATTTCATTTCAAAATCTAACATAAACTTGGTACACGTTTAAGTCCCATGGACGCAACATGTCCATCATGCTTGGCCTGCGATAAAGGCTTGGTGAGCGGATCGGCTATGTTGTCATCCGTCCCAACCTTACATATCGCAATTTCCTTTCTTTCAATGAAATCTCTAATTACATGATATTTTCTAAGTACATGTCTAGATCTATTACTAGATTTAGGCTCTTTAGCTTGGAAGATCATCCCACTATTATCACAATAGAGAGTGATGGGATCATAGGCGGTAGGTACTACTCTTAGACCTTCCGTGAATTGCCTGATCCACACAGCTTCCTTGACAGCTTCTGATGCTGCAATGTACTCAGCCTCCGTTGTTGAATCCGCAGTCACAGCTTCCTTGAAGCTTCTCCAGCTAACGGCACCACCATTGAACATGAAAACGAATCCAGCTTGTGATTTCATGTCATCTCTATCCGTTTGGAAACTTGAGTACATGTAACCATTAACACGGAGCTCGGTGTCTCCTCCAAACACTAAGATAGAATCCTTAGTCCTTCTCAAGTACTTAAGGATGTTCTTGATGGCTATCCAGTGACTCTCACCTGGATTTCCTTTATATCAACTCGTCATGCTCAAGGCATACGAGACATCAGGACGTGTGCATATCATGGCGTACATGATTGAACCAACAATGGAAGCATAAAGGATCAACTTCATGCATTCAACATCATGGGGTTCGGAGGGAGATTGAGACTTGCTCAATATAGTCCCAGTTACCATAGGTACCAATCCCCTTTTTGATTTGTCCATGTTGAACCGTCGAAGAATCTTATCAACATAAGACTCTTGACTTAGTGCCAATATTCTCTTGGATCTATCTCTATGGATCCGGATACCTAATATGCGTTGTGCCTCTCCTAAATACTTCATTTAGAAGTGGTTACCTAACCACTTCTTAACAGAAGATAACATCGGAATGTCATTTCCAATGAGTAGTATGTCATCGACATACAAGATTAGGAACACAACATTGCTCCCACTAAATTTCATGTATAAACATGGTTCCTCAACACTTCAAGTAAAACCATTGTCTTTTATAACATGATCGAATCGATGATTCCAACTTCTAGATGCTTGCTTAAGACCATAAATGGATCTCTTAAGTTTGCACACTTTGTTAGGATTCTTATAATCAACAAAACCTTCGGGTTGTATCATGTACACCTCCTCTTCTAAATGCCCATTCAGAAAAGCGGTTTTGACATCCATTTGCCATATTTCATAATCATGAAATGCGGCAATCGCTAACAAAATCCTTATGGATCTTAGCATGGCTACGGGGGCGAAGGTCTCATTATAATGGAGACCTTGGATTGGGTAAATCATTTTGACACTAGCCTAGCTTTGTAGACACCATCATGTCCTTCTATGCCATTCTTGACTTTGAAAATCCATTTGCATTGAAGAGGTCTTGCCCCTTTGGGCAAATCTACCAAGTTCCAAACTTGGTTTTCATGCATAGAATCCATTTCGGACTTCATGGCTTCAAGCCATAAGGAGGAATTTGGACTAGAGATTGCGGCCTTGTAGGTGGCGGGCTCGTCACTTTCTAAAAGCAACACATCGAGTGTTCCATCTTCTTCGATAAGTCCCACATATCGATCGGGATGGCGAATAACTCGGCCCGTTCTTCTAAGAGGAGGAGGGACAACCGCGCTAGATGACGAAGGAACATCTTCTTGCGTCTCTACTTCGGTTTGTGGCTCTTGAACTTCATCAAGTTCAAAATTTCTCCCACTCAGTCTCTTAGAAATAAATTCTCTTTCTAAGAAGACAGCCTCGCAAGACACAAACACTTTGTTTTCTTGAGGTTTGTAGAAGTAGTAACCTCGAGCGGTCGAGGGGTAACCTATAAAGATGCTTTTTTCGGATCTTGGGGCAAGCTTGTTGTCGGTCTTTGCCTTGACGTAAGCATCACATCCCCAAATTTTCATGTAGGATATATTAGGAACTCTTCCCGTCCACATCTCATATGGAGTCTTTTCGGTTGACTTTGTGGGACTATTATTCAAAGATCTAATTGCGGTTTGAATCGCAAATCCCCAAAACGAGTTTGGTAGCTCGGTTTGACTCATCATTGATCGAACCATATCAAGTAGGGTTCGATTTCTCCTTTCGGCAACACCATTGAGTTGTGGTGTTCCGGGTGGAGAAAGTTGTGATATAATACCACAACCTTTCAAGTGTGAATCGAATTCAAGGCTAAGATATTCTCCACCACGATCGGAACGTAGTGCTTTTATCTTTTTGTTCAATTGGTTCTCCACTTCATTTTGAAATTCCTTGAATTTCTCAAAAGCTTCACTCTTATGCTTCATTAAATAGATATACCCATATCTACTCAAGTCGTCGGAGAAGGTTATGAAGTAGCTAGTCATAATTTCCTCGAGCGGTGATACTCATTGGTGCACATACATCGGTATGTATGAGTCCCAATAGTTCACAAGCTCATGTTCCTTTACCGCTAAAAGGATTACGAGTCATCTTGCCAAGAAGGCAATATTCGCATGTTCCATATGATTGATAATCAAATGGTGTAATCACATTAGTCGAAATTAATCTTTTGATGCGATTCTCGTTTATGTGACCTAATCGACAATGCTAAATGAACGATTCATTTGGATCACTTGATTTGAGTTTCTTTAATTGGATGTTATAGATATCATTAGTTGGATTCGAGGTTTCTAAAATGTAAATGCCATTAATGGAAGAAGCTTGGCCTATAACCAAGTCGTTCCTAGAAATAGTACAACGATTGTTCTTAATGACAAAACAAAAACCATCCATGTCTAACATAATGATTAAAATAATGTTTTTAGAAAGTGTAGGCACATAAAAACAATTATGTAAATACAACTCAAACCCATTAGGCAAAGCTAATACATAAGTTCCCTTGGATTCGGCCGCTACTCGAGCTCCATTTCCAAGGCGTAGATCCACATCTCCTTTGCTAAGCGTCTTCACGTCTCTTAAACCCTGTAAATGATTACAAAGGTGAGAACCACAACCGGTATCCAGTACCCATGTCGTAGTGGATGTATAATTTATATCAATAACATAAATTTCCTTAGGAATTTTACCTTTTGGAACGATGATTCCTTCCCTTATATTTCGCAAATATACGGGACAATTCCTAAGCCAATGTCCCATGCCATAGCAATAATGGAACTCATCTTCAACTTGCTTGAAGTTTTTCCCTTTGTTTCCCTTCTTCTTGAACTTTTTGCCCTTTGAAGCAAGAACTTGATTGCTTGAGCTCCCACTAGTTTTGGCATCTTTATCTTCCAAAGACAAAGATCCTATAGATTTTATGAGGCGGTCTTCCTGAGACCGGCTCACAAGAGATCTTGTTGGAGGTTTAGAAGAAGTGATGAAGTTTAGGTTTCCATCCGAACCAATCCCAAAATGAAGTTCTCTAGTAGTGTCGAAATCATTGTTGAAGCAAACATCGTCAAAAACATTGTGGCAAGACTCAATAGTTATCGGTGTAGTAGCGTTTGATGGATTCATTGTAATGAACTACAAGTATGGAGGAAAAGGAAATATTAACATTTGTCTTTTTAATATCATACTTGTAAATAAATTAACAAGATATGAGCATTTATATAGTGACCTCTACCCAACTATTATAAATGATTCCAAGATCCAAATTCATATTAACTTGGGCATGGTGTGGCCGATACATCCCTTATCAATATAACTCGGTGGATTAACTCTTTAATCGATTATACTTTTAGAATTCTTGGTCGATAAAATTACATTAACATTTATCTTTAGCCCAAAACACATCCGACAAGGGCACGGTTGATGTGACCATAATTAGAGCATATTTAGTCCCCGAATTAGCCTTGTTCCCATGCTTTTTAGTGCATATTTGGTTCATTTATTGTCTTTAGTTCTTTGTTTTGCATATTCTTTGAGGTTTTGAACCCTTGGTAGGAAAGGAGTGCAAACCTTGCATTTTCATGGCAAAACGAGACTAAATTAATTGAATTCAATGACCAAGCATCAAGGAGAGACAAGATTAGAAGGCCTTTGTACATACTATAGTAGATGGGCAATGATGAGAAAAGATCCTTGCATCCCCGAGGAAATCCCCAAGGATCTTATGAAGAAAAAGGAAGAAAACAAGAATAAACGAAACTGCCCAGCAATCCGTGTGTCTTCCCCAGAAGACGCCCGTCTCCACCACCACAATCCGTGCGTCTTCACTCCAAGACGCCCGGGCAGCAGCTCCAGAAGACGCCCGTCTTCACCCCAAGACGCCCGGGGAGAAACCACCAAATCCGCCTGTCCCGTGCCCAAGACGCCCGGATTCCAAGGCAGACCAATTTCGTCTTCTTCAAGCTTCAAGAAAGATGCACATCTTTTTCTAGAGACCGGAGTCTCCCTAGAGACCGGAGTCTTTCCAAAAAGACCGGCGTTTCCTTAAGTAGGGACTTAATCGTCATTTAAGCCCTTAGTTAACCCTAATTTATCCACCTAATCCCCACTATAAATACCCCATTAGTCTAATTAGAAGAGCATGTTCTTCTTAGCAATCTTTAGTGTAGTTAATATCAATCAAATCTCTCTTTAATCTTGTAATCAACAATTAATCAAGTTTTAATACAAGTTTTATTTCCTTAATCTCTCTCTTGTTCATCCTTTATTTTGAGTAATTGAAGATTATTTGGGTTATTATTGGGAGATTGACAACCTCTCAATCAAGCATCAAGTACTTCTTTTATTCTTTGCTTTATTATTGGAATCATTAGTAGGTATAATTCTCTTAATCCCTTTTTAATTATTGCTAATTACTTTCATTTATTCATCATGTTTCACTTTGTTGGTATGATTGACAACCTTGCTAGCATGTTCAACGTGATAATGAGTGAGTAGTCACTTAGCTAGGGTTAATGGGTAATTAAGGGAAACCAACATGGGGAATGATTCATGCTTAAATTAATATGCTTTCATGGTTTATTTGCTTGCTTGTTATGATCTCAACTCATGCACATGTTATGTTTGATGAAATGCAAGCCTATGAATCCTTACATTTTTTACCCATCACCTATCTTTTCAATGAGACTTGTATGACATAAACCAACTCGAGTCTCATTAGACCATGCATGTTGTTGAGTAGGGAAGACTAAGTCGACTTGTAGGTGTTGTACAATCTAATCGATTCGGCTCCGGGACCCAAACTTTCCTAGGATTGTAAGATATAAACCAACTCAATCCATCACAACAATAATTGCTTGCTTATAATTTGAGAACATGTTTGTATGATCAATTCCCATGAATCCCCTATGACCCCATGACACCCTAGTGCTTTTTATCAATTGTTTACATCCCTTTTAATTCATCTTGCTTGTTTACTTTCATTGCTATTTAGTTTAGTGATCTTCTATTCAAACCCCAATTGTGACACCCCCAAGACACCACTAGTTGCAATAGAAATCTCATCTCAATTCCCGTCCCTTGGGATCCGACCTTTACTTGCCTCTTTACTAATTGTAGTGTTGTTGGTGAAGTTATAAATTGTGTTTTGGTCTAGGTGCTCCTAACGACAAGTAACCGAAAGATTTCAGATATCCCGACCAGAAATGGCGCCGTTGCCGGGGACGGTGTTAACTTGATTTAGATTTCTTATATTGTTATTAGTTGTGTCTTCCTTTGCCTTGAGGAAGTAAAACCCCTCAAGGTTTGTTCTAATTATTTTCGAGTTGTTTGATATTTTGCATGTCTAGAAGGTCACAAGGTGACTTGTTACCCTTTGATCCTGAAATTGAAAGAACTTTGACAACCAATAGAAGACTTGCTAGGAGAACTTTGAGAGGTATTAGTGAGGTTCTTCAACCAAATACTATTAAGTTCATCAACCCTTTTGGAAGAGATGGTGAGGAGAACCCAACACAAAATCAACCCACAATGCCTAAGTTTTCATCACATTCCGTACCCACCGAGGAGAACCTACCCAATGGTACTCCCACACCACAACATCTAACCGAAAATTTTATTGCCAAATCCGCATTTATCCAATTAGTTGAAAGAAGCCAATTTGGGGGGATGCCTAGTCAAGACCCTCATTCTCATATGGAGGCTTTTTGCGATTATTGTGATGCAATTTCTCAAACCGGTGTAACTCATGACCAAATTCGATGGGTCTTATTTCCTTTTTCTCTCATTGGCTAAGACAAGAAAGTGGGAGAGTTGTCTCCATCAACTCAAGAGATCTTTAATGATCAAGTAGATGAAGTTTGTGGTCTTTGGGACGATGAATTTGAAGGGATTTTTAATCCCTATATTGGTAATGCTATCGATCAAGACCGACAACAAGGGCAAAGATCTATTCAAGATCTTTATCATGATAATGAACAAGCTTTTGATTACTTCTTCAAGGTGTTGAGCAACATCAACAACACCTTGGACATGCCCCCTTGACATCTCGCTAAGGATGAGAGTTTGGTGGAGTCCTCCTTAAACCACCATTTGTAAATATTTCTAACTCCCTAACTCGCATTTTAATTCTTATATTGCATTTTTTGTCATTTTTGGATTTTTATGCCTTGATCAAGATAATTATCATTTTTGAGAGAAGTGAGGGAGGGACTAATGATTTCAATTGATGTGTAGTGCTTTAGCTTAGTGTGGGGATAGCAATTGCCTAGGCTATTCATGCCTTAGTAGTGCCCCCACAATGAAGAACACGGGATTTGAAGAATGAAAAATGACAAGGGATATGCAAGTACACGGATGGAACTGAATCCAGGTAAAAGGGGCAGAATCCGAGCATTTTCAAGAGAATCCGCCCGTCTTCAGGCAACCCAGACGTATTTGTCAAAACACGCCCATCTTTCTGAGCTGAATTTTTGAAATTTTGGGACTGCTGATAAATCCGAGCGTCCTGAACGAGAATCCGCCCGTCTCCAGAAAAACAAGAAAATTTACTGGAAAGGAATCCGCCCGTCTTCAGCGAAAGACGCCCGTCCCGCAGTTGAAAAATCCGAGCTTCTTTGCTGAAAGACGCCCGTCTTTAGGCGAGAACTCTGAAGCCAGAACAGACAGAATCCGGGCATCCCGACGGAAAGACGCCCGTCTTCCACTGCAATTCAAAATTTTTCGGGTTTTTTATAAACCCCCTCCCACATTCATTTCTTCATTTCTTCATTCAAAACACTACCCATAAACCCCAAAACTCAAAACCCTCATCCTGTCCATCACCAAAACAAGATTTCCTCAACCACATTCATCAAAATCAAATCAAAACTTCCTTTCAACAACAATTAATCACTCCTCTTTCAACAAAAATCAAACCAAGCACCAAAATCTTCAACCTTTAAGTCGATTTTTGAACTTATAAAGGCAAAGCCTTTCATCTTAAAATCGATTTGGGTATACTTGGAAATTGAAGATTTTCACTCTTTTCTTGGTTCAATCATCAATGGCAAGGACAAAAGGAGCAACAAAGGCACCTAAGGCAAAGGCACTCTCAACAAGACAAAAGAGTCTTCAAGCAAAGAAAGCTTCATTGGCTATGGTGGTAGCTAGCTCAAACTTGGAAGTGCAATAACAACAACCTCCCTTGGAAGCAACAACTTCAATAACTCCGGAAATTGCTCAACTTTCAAACTATCCGGAGGTAATTTTCATTTCTAACTCCCATAGGGAAACTTTTGCCAAGTATGCAAGAAAATCCTTTCTATCCACCAAGTTTATATGTGAAGATGCCTTGAACAAGTTGGGTGTCCTTGAAAAAACCAAAACCTTCTTTGAAGCCATGAGGTTGGGAAAATTGTTTGCTACAAAATAATTGACATACCCCTCCCTTACCTTAGAATTCTTGAGTTCTTTGAAAGTCACTAAGGTAGAGACTATGGAAAACATCGAGTTCCACCTAGCTAATGTGAGTAGGCGCATCACCTTTGAAGAATTGGGTAAAGCATTGGGTCTTAGTGATTCACCTAGTTATTTCAAGAATATTGGCAAGTATGACCCCGCTCCTCTTTGGGAGGCGATTTCCGGAAGGAAATTTGAGAACTATCATGCTAGTCGTGCTCTATTAGTCCACCATCCGGGCATTAGAGTGTGGCATAAGGTCATAGGGAATACCATCATTGCAAGAAAAGACACCAACCACTTTACCAAGCTCGATTGTGTTCTTCTTGAGTCGGCCTTAAATATTGGAAGGGAATTCACCAAGCCTTACAATTCTCTGAGGCTTTTGGTGGAAAGATGGCTAAATATTGATTGTGGGAAGCAAGGCACCACCGTTATTGTGAATGGAGGTCTAGTCACTCTTTTGGCTAAGTACTTTGATCCGAACTTCAACAAGGATAGCAAGTATGTGGCGAAAAAGGGTGGTCATCTCATTGATTTGGATGCTATGATTAACAAGTACAAGTGGGTCACTCATAACCCTCTTGACACCAAGTACGGGTGGCTCACCAATGAGGCTAGATCTTTTACTTTGCCTTCTAAGATTTGTCGTTTAAGTGTCCATCGGACCAACTACATCCTTCCCCTCTCAAAAGAAGCCGAGTACATCATCCGACAACAAAGGGATGAAATTGAAATGCCCTCCTCTTCCATTGTCACACCACCCTATCCTTTCAAGTACCAAAAGTTCAAACCCGAAGGTGTTGAAGCAAGAAAAGATTATGTGACTCTACTTATGCAAGAGATGCACAAGCAAGCTTTTAAGGATCGGGAAGATGCTTACTTAGCCCAATATCCACCCCTCCTTCATTTAGCTAGGCAAGGACTACTTGATCCTTCATGTCCTTTGCCTAGTTGGGCGGATAGGGAAGTCTTCTTTCCGAGTGCATCTAGGGGTGAGATTCCGGGTGATGATGAGGTTGTTGATGATAACATTGAGGAAGAGGCTAGTGAATAAGAAGAAGAGGATGATGAACAAAGTGAGCAAGAAAGTGAAGAGGGAAGTGGTGATGAGTCCACTTCTATTGAGGAAGATGATGATAATGATGATATGGTGGAATATTAGCAAGCTTTGGAGGCTCCTACCCTCTTGAGGTTTGTTTACTTCTTTCTTTGTTTTATTTACTTTATCTTGATCATGGTTGGTTGAGTCCTAGCAACATAGAGGACTAACACCTCGGTCCCATTGAGGTGTTCTTATTTTATTGTTCCCACTTTTGAAAATCCAAAATGACAAATTTAGCTTCATGCATTGCATCTTGTGTGCATGAACTACACCCAACCTTAGGACATTAGAAATAATGTCTAACTCGGTTTGGGGAAGTACATGCATACGCAACGGGAGGTAATCTAAATTACGCTCTCCGTCATAAACAAAAAACCATGCATCATGTAGTATAGATTAGTGTAGCTTGCATTTAGTGTAGAATTCATGCATCATGCTTGCATGATTTCCCATCATTTTGGCCATTGAGGACAATGCCCATATTAGTGTGGGGATGGGGAATTCTAACTTAACTTTTATTCAAAAACCCAAAAAAATCAAAAAATTTGAAAAACCATAAAAATTTGAAAATTTGAAAAACCAAAAACAAGTTCATTTCCTTTGTAGTGTAGTCATGTATATATTGTTGTATACATTGTTGTATACATTGTGTTTGTTCAATCCTTGTTCACATTGATCGACTACGCCACATCCGAGACATGAGGATATTGAAGACCGCATGGTATGATCTTTCCAATCTCCTTTTTCCTCTTTATGTTAATGACTATGTGGCTTTATTTTGATTGATGCGGTAAAACAATGTGAATTTAGGATTGCATTTAGTTTATATGTCATATTAGTTGGTAGAATCATATGCATTAGGATGTTTATATGTTAGTCGCATCATGGCATGTAGTTTGCATGTTATAAAAATTTTGCGAAACCGTCTACTTGGGAAGCTTGACAAGTGTATATAGGCCCTAGTAGATGCTTTTTCTTCTTAAGACTTTGCTTGTTAGAATACTTGTAAAACACCCTAGGATGTGTCATGCTAGTATCCTTTGACCCATGGATTAAGGCCTAGTCAAGAGTACCTTGTCGTGTGATAACTCCTTGGCTACCGTTTATTCCAAGGTGTCCCTTGAAACCATGCATCCATCCATCATCCATGTTCTACCACATTTTTGTCACAAAAGGGAATGGGCACAAAAAGAAATCAATTTGAGTTCAATGAAATGAAAAGTGAAAGAAAGTTTGCAAAATGCATCAAATGAAAAGAGGAGCAAAAATAGAACTCCTAAAGCTTCAAATATAAGGCACCCTCACTACATATAGGGTGACTTTGAAAATGTTCAAAAAGAAATGCAATGAAAAGTTGAAAGTTGTCAAGTGTTGAAATGCCAAAAATCAAAAGAAATGACAAAAGAAAGTGTTCTCAAATGTTATATGCCACAAGAAATTGGGGGAAAAACAAAAACAAAAGCAAACTCCCAAAGTGAAACTCAAATATCTATTGATCCCTTTATCCATCGTATCCATTTTAGTGCATGGTAGAGAGGGGACGACCCTTCTTCTTGTCTAGGCAAGAGGGGGAATTCCGCAATCCTCCAGTGTTTCTAACACCATAGGGAGTCTATTCTTGACAAAAGCATTTAACGATTGAGGACAAAGGTACCCTAGCTTGACACAATTTGGAGGTGATTTATTGGTATCCTTCTAGGCTTAGTAGTTTGAAGAAATTGCATCTATGAAGGAGTGTGTACCCTTGAATTGCTTCCCTTGTAGATAATTTCCGCCACTTAGATGAGGAAAGTGGTTATTCTTTTGTAGATGCATCCATTATTTGATTTTGTGTGCTTAATGTTTGGATGTGTCGCCATTTTGGCAAGACCCACCTTGCCTTGCAAGAAGGCATCCTACCTCATGATTGTCTTGTTGTGAGTTGAAGGGGCGGAGTGAGACCCGCTAATTATCTCATATCGGCTATGTTATTAGGTTAGTTTAAATAATGGTCCTAGTCTTTGTCACCTCTTTAATCGGGACGAGCAAAGGTTCGGTTTGGGGATATTTGATGTGACCATAATTAGAGCATATTTAGTCCCCGAATTAGCCTTGTTCCCATGCTTTTTATTGCATATTTGGGTCATTTATTGTCTTTATATCTTTGTTTTGCATATTCTTTGAGGTTTTGATCCCTTGGTAGGAAAGGAGTGCAAACCTTGCATTTTCATGGCAAAATGAGACTAAATTGATTGAATTCAATGACCAAGCATCAAGGAGAGACAAGATTAGAAGGCCTTTGTACATACTATAGTAGATGGGCAATGATGAGAAAAGATCCTTGCATCCCCGAGGAAATCCCCAAGGATCTTATGAAGAAAAAGGAAGAAAAGAAGAAGAAACGAAACTGCCCAGCAATCCGTGCGTCTTCCCCAGAAGACGCCCGTCTCCACCACCACAATCCGTGCGTCTTCACTCCAAGACGCCCGGGTAGCAGCTCCAGAAGACGCCCGTCTTCACCCCAAGACGCCCGGGCAGAAACCACCGAATCCGCCCGTCCCGTGCCCAAGACGCCCGGATTCCAAGGCAGACCAGTTTCGTCTTCTTCAAGCTTCAAGAAAGATGCACATATTTTTCTAGAGACCGGAGTCTCCCTAGAGACCGGAGTCTTTCCAAAAAGACCGGCGTTTCCTTAAGTAGGGACTTAATCGTCATTTAAGCCCTTAGTTAACCCTAATTCATCCACCTAATCCCCACTATAAATACCCCATTAGTCAAATTAGAAGAGCATGTTCTTCTTAGCAATCTTTAGTGTAGTTAATATCAATCAAATCTCTCTTTAATCTTGTAATCAACAATTAATCAAGTTTTAATACAAGTTTTATTTCCTTAATCTCTCTCTTGTTCATCCTTTATTTTGGGTAATTGAAGATTATTTGGGTTATTATTGGGAGATTGACAACCTCTCAATCAAGCATCAAATACTTCTTTTATTGTTTGCTTTATTATTGGAATCATTAGTAGGTATAATTCTCTTAATCCCTTCTTAATTATTGCTTATTACTTTCATTTATTCATCATGTTTCACTTTGTTGGTATGATTGACAACCTTGCTAGCATGTTCAACATGATAATGAGTGAGTAGTCACTTAGCTACGGTTAATGGGTAATTAAGGGAAACCAACATGGGGAATGATTCATGCTTAAATTAATAAGCTTTCATGGTTTATTTGCTTGCTTGTTATGATCTCATCTCATGCACATGTTATGTTTGATGAAAAGCAAGCCTATAAATCCTTGCATTTTTTACCCATCACCTATCTTTTCAATGAGACTTGTAAGACATAAACCAACTCGAGTCTCATTAGACCATGCATGTTGTTGAGTAGGGAAGACTAAGTCGACTTGTAGGTGTTGTACAATCTAATCGATTCAGCTCCGGGACCCAAACTTTCCTAGGATTGTGAGATATAAACCAACTCAATCCATCACAACAATAATTGCTTGCTTATAATTTGAGAACATGTTTGTATGATCAATTCCCATGAATCCCCTATGACCTTATGACACCCTAGTGCTTTTTATCAATTGTTTACATCCCTTTTAATTCATCTTGCTTGTTTACTTTCATTGCTATTTAGTTTAGTGATCTTCTATTCAAACCCCAATTGTGACACCCCTAAGACACCACTAGTTGCAATAGAAATCTCATCTCAATTCCCGTCCCTTGGGATCCGACCTTTACTTGCCTCTTTACTAATTGTATAGTTGTTGGTGAAGTTATAAATTGTGTTTTGGTCTAGGTGCTCCTAACGACAAGTAACCGAAAGATTTCAGATATCCCGACCAACGGTGTAGCCGATTCATCCCTTATCAATACTTTTGCTGAGTTTAACCCAAATTTCGAATAAATGTGTCCATAATCCAAATCCACATTAACTTGGGCACGGTGTAGCCGATTCATCCCTTATCAACATGAATTCGGTGGATAGACATTTATCACCCACTTCCCCTACGTAACAAGGTTTGTACCCCGGTGTGGCCGAGTGCAATCCCTCACGAAATAGGTTTTCATTGTTTCTACTTTTTGGTAAGGCTAAGTCTCAATTGTTTATTTTAGCGAGAGGTCATGTCAATTTATTATCTATCACATTTTAAGTGAACTAAAGCGGTGAACTACGATAATTGTAATTGACACGGTCGAAATACTCGATTTAAATGATAATGCATGTTTTAGTTATGGCGATTTAGCGATGCATGCGACATATAAATAAAATGCAAAGCATAAATTAAATCATAGTATGGCCTTCCTAAAATAGTAAATCTAATAAACTATTACATATTCGGAAACCAACTCCATTGGCCCCTTGAACTTCGGTTTTGGCACGCATCTCGAGGTAACACCGTCTTTAATGGATCGCCTTCTTAAGTGGCACCCTCTTCAAGGATCTCCGGAATAAATAAATTACATAACAAATTACATAATTTACTATTATACATTTGTAATTAAAATAAAAACAAAAATAAATCTATTAAATTACAAAACGGTGATACGAGATCACAATAAATTACAACCGAATCGATATTTCCATACATTTCGGGCAATACCAATTAAAAACTAAGGCCATACTAAGCAAAATTACATAATTCAAAAATTACATAAAATAAAATTATGACAATCATAAATAAAATGCAGCATTATAATATGTATGAACATGCCCAATTTTATGCGAAATCGTCTTTAATGAGCCAATATCGTATATTAATCGGTTTTTACGGATTTGCGTGATTCAACCTTTTAAAAAACACAATAATTACATAAATTCATATTTATGTACTAGTTAATTACCCTAACCATCTTAGGACTCAAAATTAGTCTCCACTAACATATTGACAATAATTAACTTTTATTTCTTAAAATTGTTCATAAATGGACTCAAAATCACAATAAAATGTCATAAACTTCAAATAAATCACAATAATTTCAAATAAATTTGAAATTTGAAATTTTAAACTCATGAACATTCTGGAAAAATACCATGACACTCATAATGTTCAAAAAACTTAGGTTAAAAATTTCGAAATTTATCGAGAAAAACAATGTTGCGGTTTATCGGATTTATCAATTATTATCATAAAAATATGAGAAAAATTATATTAATTTACTTTTCACTTTTAGATATTAAAAATATGATAAAATGCAACATGTGACATTTTTCCTTAGTCATGAAGTATGTTTTAGCAATTTTCACTAATTAAAGTCACTATTTATGTTATTTTTTATCAAAAATTCATAAATCATGCATAAGGACTTCATTATAGCCAATTATTTTACACACATCTTTTAAAATTTCATGTGACAACATACTAAATTTTTATGACCAGATTCGAAATATAACTCATATTAACCTATTTTTCCATTTAAATCCGATTTTATCATGAAAAATCCATATTTCGAGCATACAAACTCATAAAATTATGAAAATTTACAGGTCATCAAAATATAATATATGTGAAAACATATCCAAAAACCACTGGAAAAATCGAAGTTTAGCTAATTTTAGTCCTAAAATGACATTTTTATCAAAAAATCACATTTTAATGCCATTATTATATAAAATGAACAATAAAAATCCATAAATTAACCAAAATATCCTAAATATATTTTAGGACCAGAAACTTTAACATGCATAATTTATTTCGTGATATATCATAATAAACACAAATTTATAAGTTTTATTTGTTAATCGTATAACTCGGAAAAACTATAACCGATTTGCATACAAACAACCTAAGGCTCATGATACCGCTTGTTAGAAATCTATATCTCATAATACAACATATTCTTATATGTTCCAATTTAATTTAGTCATAAAATTAATTAGATCTTATGCATGCAAACATAAGTAAATATAAAGAAGAAATCATCATTCTTACATTGAGATTTCGGATCAAAGGGCACAAGTAAGATCTCCTTCTTACTTGTTCTTGAGCTCTCCTAATATGGATGAACAAAGATTCAAGGATAGAATCTCTCC
This sequence comes from Silene latifolia, assembly GCF_048544455.1. NCBI lineage: Eukaryota > Viridiplantae > Streptophyta > Magnoliopsida > Caryophyllales > Caryophyllaceae > Silene > Silene latifolia. Next base: position 73,470,773 of record NC_133536.1, read on the forward strand.
CAAGGAATTATACCCAAGATAACCTCCTAAAAGACTAGTATTATTTATACTAGAACAATATTAATCTTAATAAAATTGACCCAAAACTAATGTTTTATCTCTTGTATTTCGACCAAGAGAGGAAGATATTTGGAGTTTTTATTTCTCTAGTTTTTCTTAGAGAGCATTTCAATTTCTTACACTAGAAATATTATGTGAATTATGAATGAATAATAATAGAGAAAAACTCTCTATTTGGTCTTTCAAAAACCAGTGGGAAGGAGGGAATGGGGAGTCAATGCATGGTCAAGTTTTTCTATCCAAGAAAACATAGGCTTGCATGGCTAGAGCTAAGTGTAATTATTTTGTTTCCACTCAAACAATTTAACATAATATAAACACCACACTCCCTCCATATTTCGGTCCATATGGGATAAAATGGATTCCATTTTATCTTTGTCAATTTGTCAATTTGTCACATGTCACAAGTCATGTAAAATTGTCATGTATTTTTAACGTACTAAAAATCAACGTATCAATAAAATACGTCATGTACAAAATCGACTTAGTAATTCACAATTACTTGTACCAAAACACTTTACCAATTATAAATTACAACATCTTGTATTTATAATAAATTATTCATTCAGTTCAATTGTTTCCGTAAACAATAATTTCATCTAAGTAATAAAACAATTCGATCACTTAGACCGTATCTTATTTAATCAAATTATAATGAGATACGTAAATATTACTTCCAAAATCGTCCGTCAATTTTAAGTAATTTAATTAACCCGTATCGTCATACGATCAATTAAATAATCAATTAAGAGTGTTACCCTTTAGGTATGACCTAAGGGGATCAACTGATCACCACCGTCGCACGACAGTAATGTCAAACTCTAGTTAGCCAATCATTACCGATATATGTGGACCAGTTGACAGTAAAATATTACTTCCCACATGTATTCTTAAAATGAGACTTAAACATGTGATCATCATGATCGACAGTTGTGATCGCATTATTGTCGGAGGACACATATTCCAACAGTAATGACAATTTTCAAACCCGGTTTTCTACAACCATTTCAAACAACACGCCTTTTCTAGGCCGTCGTAATGACGATTTTCAAACCCGGTTTTCTACAACCAATTCAACACGCCTTTCTAGGCCGTCGTAATGAGGATTTTCAAACCCGATTTTCTACAACCATTTCAAACAACACGCCTTTCTAGGCCATCGTATTGACGATTTTTAAACCCGGTTTTCTACAACCGTTTCAAAACACCTTTTTACGCCGTTATAATCGCCGCGTCAAGACATGGATTTTAACCTGTCTCGCGCCGACAATGGCTCTTTCAAATCCCGAGAAAGGCTCACACCCCTTTTTCAAGACTTTTTCAAATCCCGAGGACCATACACCATCCCCGAGACCTTCTCAAACATTCCAAAACTTGATTTTCAAAACATACAATTTTGAATTTCAAAAACCGTCTTTCAGAAACAGTACATTTTTTTACGAGCCGACTTAAGCTTAAACCGTCTTTTGAAAACAAACTTAAGACAACTCCCCAACTCACCGACTTTCGGAGATCCCTATTCTTCGAAAGCTGTCCATAAAGCGATAACCGAATCTTTTTGAAAATCTCTATTTTTGAAAACTAGAGTCCACCACTCCAATTCCGCCTCATGTCTATCCGGTCGAAGCAAGCGTACTTATGGGTCTTTACTTACGAGTCATCTCACCACGAGACTCGTCCAATGGAATCACGCCACTACGTTGGACGTGAGTCAAAGTTCGGTCAACACAGTCACATCATAAATCGAGTCAGCACCGAGGCACCACACACGGAATACCTCGTCTTGTTGAGTCTTATCTTTTGTTCTGTCCTTTGTGTTGTCTGCATTTAGTCATTAAACCGTGTCGGATTGGGATGTAATGTGAGCTATTTTTTACCTCAGATCCATGGCCGCGTCTTCAAATTCGTCCAACAACAACAATGACAACAGAGATGTTCCAACTGCCCATCTAGCCAGCCTGCTCACTGCTCTTAAGGTCACCCTGGACCGTGTCGAGACCCGTATCGACACCCTGAAAAACATGGAAACTTGAGAACACAACACTCCACCTTTGACTGAAACTAAGAAAAGGCTCAAACTCTTGGAAGAATAACTCCTAGCCCGTGGTAACAACATCCACCTCGAAAACAATCGAAGCATCGAACCTGTTGGGGATCAACTACCCGACAACTATACCTTGGCTGATGTACCCAAATTCAAGGGAGTGGAGGACCCACTCAATCACATTCGGGCCTTCAAAGACTACATGGCCATAAAGGGGGTCAAACAGGAACTCTTCACCCGGATCTTTCCATCATCCCTGTAACCGATCCCTCGCAAGTGGTACTACTCCCTCGACCCGAAGAACCTTACTACCAGGGACGAAGTCGCAGTTGATTTCGCTAAATAGTATGCCGACAATGTCGAAATCCAGGCTAACACCCGCACTTTTGAAGTCCTGACTCAGAATGATAAGGAAGGATTCACAGAATTCCTAACCCGTTGGAGGAGGGTAAGCACTCAATTGGTCAGTAAGCCGAGTGAATCAGCTTTGGTAGAGAAATTTGTCAACAATATCCGCCCAGTTTATGCCAACTTGCTGAGATACCAAAACATCAAAACGTCGTTAGGGTCATTGAGAGGCCTCCTCCTCGTCGTGTGGAGTCTCGCGGGCTGAAGAGACGGTGGGCGGAGACGGTTGAGGACGACGATCATGTCGCAGGTTGGGAGGCTAGACGGGTTACATCACCGCGAGGGCTGAACCTGCGGGCAGCGCATGCTTGGGCTGAGGGTTTTGACGGTAGCCAGCTGTTGCTGCGGCTAGACATTCACCTCTCCTACAGAGCACAAGAGGGCCTGGTAAGTTTTACCGCTTTGTCCAGTTTTTGTTGTTTTTGAGGTTTGATGTTTCAGACCTAAATAGGTGTTCTGACGTTGTTTGTTTCCCAATTTCAGGAGATCGCTACCATGACGACTTTCTTAGGCTTCTCCACTTGTCTGGGATTCTACGATGTTCTCCGGGCTGGTACGAGGGCGTTGATAGAGAGGTTGGCTTTGGGGCCGTTGGTGGCTGCGTGACGGGATATTCACGGTGCTTCGATTAGGTGGAACCTGTGTCTTATCCGTGCCATGTTGGACCGTTACTGGGATAAGACTTCATTGTCCCACATGGAATTTGAGAGGTCGGAGTGACCTTAGAGGACTTTGCCATGATATCACGCCTCCCCTGTGGCGGGACGCCCGTTGAGTTCCCGGAGACGCCGAAGAGAGTGTCTTCCCCTGCGGTTACGGGTTTGATCGGCAGTGTTTTGCCTGCACCCTCTGACATCAGTCCTTACTTGATCACGAACACGTATGTAAGGGATCACTTCGGGGGAGAGCGGTGGGCTACGATCTGGCACCGTTGGCGAGTCCGAAGGCTGACGCTAGAGCTGACGCCCAAGAGGCGCGGTTGTGGTTGTGGTACTTCTTGGGTACCACGTACTTTGGTGACAAGGGTAAGCGCTTGTCGACCAAGGTACTTCCTCTTCTTGCTGACCTAGACGCTTTAGGTCAGTTTGAGTAGGTTACGCCTGATTTGGCGAGTTTCACCCGGTACTTGCACGCTGCGCTGCGTCCGGAGGTGATGGGGGTTGGTAGTTCTCCAGCTTTGGTTGGTGTCGGCCTCATCTTGAAGGTACGAGAAATTTTGTAGTTTTTTGTTGAGTTTGATTTTGATTTTGAGTTTGAGTTTGATTTGTGGTTTGAATTTCGACAATTTTTTCAAAAATTGGCTGATTTATGGTTGTTGTGTTATGTTACGGGTTTGGTTTCACGCTTACTTCACCCCTCTGCGTTCGGGGACTACTAGTGACGTTCCTTCGAGTTACCCTGCCGTGAGGGCTTGGACGGTGACTCGGAAGAAGTCGACCTACGAGGACTGCAGGCGTCGGGTGAACGCCCTCCGAGTTGCTGAGTAAGTTGTTGTCTCTTACCCCTTTTGTTTTGTAGAAACAGATAGAGATAGGATGACTAGGTAGCCTGGAAAGCCCCCAGTTAGTTGATTAGTCTTTTTTCGAGCGCAGTTTGTCGGGTGGCCTTTGGTGCACTACAAAGGTGTACCAGCCGCTGTCAGGGAGCGTTTGCGACCTCGCAGCTCCCAGCGTTTGTACCTCGAGACGGCGATAGAGCCGGTTTGGTACCTAGGCTAGCGTTTAGCTCGTCAGTGCTTTACTGAGACCTTCGTGGTACCGGTCGATCCGCCTAGAGTGTTGTTCCAGGAGTGAACGCCCGACGAGGTTGAGGAGAACCTTCACGGTCAGGGAGGTGAGGAGCTGTTGTTGCGGGAGGCCGACTATGACACCTTCCGGTTGTCAAGGCTTGCCTAGTACCCAATTGAGGTATGTTTTTCCTCTATTCTTGGTTTTCATTGCCTCTTTTTGATAGAAGGGTTTGTTACCTTCGATGTGGACCCGAATTGTAGGGGGTCGATGCGTTAGGAGGAGAGAATATTTTTATGGGTTGTTGGCGGACCTCGTGTGGGTCTTGAGGCGCTGTATTTTTATTTTTTTTTACTCGTCTTTTGCTTGAAAAGAAGGGCGAGTCGTTTTTGTGCGGTTTTTGTGAATTGTTTTGTTTGGTTGGGTTTGGGCAGGATTACCCTTGTTTTGTTTTGCAGGGTTTTTTTGGATTTGTCCATTTTGTGCCGTCGTAATGCCGAAATTTCGGCTGACGTTCTTGTTTTATCCTTGATTGCAAGGGAGTGTTCGGGGCCCACCGGGTCCGTTGATGAGACTTTGGAGGACCTGTTTGGGACTGGGCTTGTTAGCACTCCGGCTAGTGCACCTGAGTTGATAGAGAGGTCGGCTTTGGGTCCGTTGGTGGCTGCTTTGCGGGATATTCACAGGGCTTCGATTAGGTCGAACCTGTGTCTTATCCGCGCCATGTTGGACTGTTACTGGAATAAGACTTCATTGTTCCACATGGAGTTTGTTGAGGTCGGAGTGACCTTAGAGGACTTTGCCATGATATCGGGCCTCCCCTGTGGCGATACGCCCGTTGAGTTCCCGGAGACGCCGGAGAGAGTGTCTTCCCCTGAGGTTACGGGCTTGATCGGTAGTGTTTTGCCCGCAGCCTCTGACATCACTCCTTACTTGATCGCGAACACGTATGTGAGGGATGACTTCGGGGGAGAGCGGTGGGCTACACTTCGGCACCGTTGGCGAGTCCGGAGGCTGAGGCTAGAGCTGACGCCCAAGAGGCGCGGTTGTGGTTGTGGTACTTCTTGGGTACCACGTACTTTGGTGACAAGGGTGAGCGCTTGTCGACCAAGATACTTCCTCTTCTTGCTGACCTAGACGCTTTAGGTCAGTTTGACTGGGTTACGCCTGATTTGGCGAGTTTCACCCGGTACTTGCACGTTGCGGCCCGTCCGGAGGTGATGGGAGTTGGTAGTTCTCCGCTTTGGTTGGTGTCGGCCTCATCTTGGAGGTACGAGCATTTTTGTAGTTTTTTGTTGAGTTTGATTTTGATTTTGATTTTGAGTTTGATTTGTGGTTTGAGTTTTGGCAATTTTTTGAAAAATTGGCGGATTTATGGTTGTTGTGTTATGTTACAGGCTTGGTTATACGCTTACTTCACTCCTCTGCGTCCGGGGACTACTGGTGACGTTCCTTCGACTTACCTTGCCGTGAGGGCATGGACGGTGACTCGGAAGAAGTCGACCAAGTCGACCTACAAGGACTGCAGGCATCGGGTGAACGCCCTCCGAGTTGCTGACGTAAGTTGTTGTCTCTTACCCCTTTTGTTTTGTAGAAACAGATAGAGATAGGATGACTAGGTAGCCTAGAAAGCCCCCAGTTAGTTGATTAGTCCTTTTTCGAGCGCAGTTTGTCGGGTGGCCTTGAGAGCACTACACAGGTGTACCGGCCGCTATCAGGGAGCATTTGCGACCTCGCAGCTCCTAGCGTTTGTACCTCGAAATGGCGATTGAGCCGGTTTGGTACCTGGGCGAGCGTTTAGCTCGTAAGTGCTTTACTGAGACCTTCGTGGTACTGGTCGATCCGCCTAGGGTGTTGTTCCAGGAGTGAACGCCCGACGAGGTTGAGGAGCACCTTCACGGTCACAGAGGTGAGGAATTGTTGTTGCGGGAGGCCGACTATGACACCTTCCGGTTGTTGAGGCTTGCCTGGTACCCAATTGAGGTATGTTTTTCCTCTGTTCTTTGTTTTCATTGCCTCTTTTTGATAGAAAGGTTTGTTACCTTCGATGCGGAACCGAATTGTAGGGCGTCGATGCGTTAATGAGGGCCCAACCCCCAGTTTTCCCGACAGAGACCACCTTTTAAGGGCCGGGTGGTGAGGAGCTACAGCTGCACCTGCCAGAGCCTGCGTTCCCTGAGGTGACCGATGCTGGCATGGAGTGGAGGTTGACAGTTCTGTGGGTGAGTTCCTGATAGGGGCATTAGGCGTGAGCCTGGCTGCTACATAAGCAGCCCCTGCCTCAACCGAAAATCCGGTTTTAGCTCATTTATCCCATATTTGAACCATGTTATGCATGTTTTGGCATGTTATAGTCATTAAACAAATGAAAAACATGATAGAAGAAGATTTTCACACCCTCATACTTACATGCTAGGCTTGAGACGAGAAATCGACGAAAGTGTCTCAACTTGTGTGGTCGGAAAACTCGGTTTGAAAACCGCTTTAGCAAAGTAAAAGAGTGTTTTAAGTTTAGTGATGGTGTAGTGGTCGAGATGGTCGGTCAAGTGGTTTAATGCACGATGATGGTACCAAACAATGTGTAAGGCTTGTGTTTACGATCGGTAGGTCGTAAACATGTGTCGGTTTGTGACTTGAGATGTCGAGTTTAGAATTTTAAGAGAGAGGTGAGGGGGCGGACGCTCGCGTAACTCTCAAATAGTGGCATTTGAGGGGTATTTATAGGTAAATGGGTGGTTGTGTGCGTTTTGAGCGACGTGGCCGTATGGGCTGCTCGAAGAGGCGCGAGCCATTTCGCGCGTCTTCTAGGTGTCTTGTCACTATCACGCAAGTGTAATCATGATTTGTTCTGTCCTAGGATTTGGATGAACTTGATTTGTACTTGACCATTAAGGATTCCGGGAAACCTTAACATGGAAGTATTTGAAAAGTTTGTTTTTTGTGTTTGACTCGATTTGACTCGTTGTTGGAGTCGGGATTTGAATTTTCGATTCGGTTTTTGGTCCGGTGTCGGTTTTGTGTCTAATTAGTGTCATTGCGACCCCGTCGTCATGCATTAAACACTCCAGGTGCTTTTGAAAAGTTTTGAAATGTTTTATATTCGAAATCGTTTTATGTTTTCCGACGTATAGTTGTACAAAACTGTCGATCAAACGCTGCGATTCCTAAGCATGTTGTAGTCCGATAATCATCGGGTGTTTGTTGGAAACTCAACAGATACTGGGTATCTACAATGGGTGATGCCGGGATCTATCCTAGCAATGTCTACCAAGGGAGTGGAAGTGAGGCGGGAATATCTACGGCGGTGGAGGCCATGGACCTTGATGAAGTATGGGAGGAGGCGGCTCGTAGGGCACCGGGGGATGAGGAGGTGAATGAAGAAGAGGGAGAGGATAAGGAGGAGGAGCAAGCTCAAGGAGGGAGCAAGACGGGGAAGAGTCGTTCCGGGTGGGCAAGGTGGGTGTCAAGCATTGGCAAGAAGAGGAAGCTCTCCGCGTAGTGATGGTTTTATGATGTGAACTCTTTAGGACTTTTCGTTATCGTTTAGAATTTTGAACACTTTAATTTTCGTGTTGTAAACCGGCCATATGGCCAATACTAGCGGACCTTGTATGATTAAATGGTGTACTGTGGTAAACACCATTTGGACTCCATTGCATGTATGCTCGACCATACGGGAACTTGGTGACCATTTGGGGCCGAAAATTTGGACTACCCAGTAACACTCGGCCGAGTGCCCTTCTCACTCGACCGAGTGGCGGTCCACTCGACCGAGTGACAGCCCCTCTCGATCGAGTAGGCCGAAAGACAGACCTGAAAACCTCTTGTAAACACCCCCCACTCGATCGAGTGGCATGACCACTCAACCGAGTGACTTTGACTCGGCCGAGTAACTGCCGAATTCGACCGAGTACAGTGGAATTTGACTCTTTCTAGGAATTTTAGACCACCTACGACGCATTTGACCTTGATTTTGGACTATGCCGACCTATTAAGAGTCGATTGACCATAGCAAACCCACACGATAGACCTTTATGAGTTTTTTACTCTTGGCCTTGTCAATTGTTTGGGCCGTATAATAAAATAGTCAAACTACAAATGATTATATAATGGCAAAAAGGGCATGAAAATCCGTATGCATTCCGTAATAGTAGAGGAAATCACATGACAAGATTGTAACACTAGTACGCGTTGTGGCGGTTCGATATGATATGTGAATGATATGTTGAATATTAAGAGTGGTTGAGCCTAGTCATAAAGAGTACTCATATACATGTATATATACATATAGTAATCATACACATAAAAACCCCATCAATAGATACCAACATTGGCCACGTATAATACATAGATATAGTGAAACAAGCCGGGACCCTTTTGAGAACACAACATGTGGTAATAATGGTTGGTTACCGGGAGAATGTCATGAGAGACTTATAGCGAACTTCGGGACGAAGTTCCCTTTTAGGGGGAGTGAATGTAGAACTCGGAAAATTTAGAAAAAGAAAGAGCACGATTCGTGGCAAAGTAGTGAGAACAAATAACACCTAGGATAGATAGGATATAATTGTGTAACAATAAGAGTTTTGATGGCAAGAGAACACACGAGAACCGAGAAAGAGGCTCGAGAGTAGACCGAGCAATATTTGGGAAAGTGAGTGAGTGGCGAACTTCGGGGACGAAGTTCATTTTAAGGAGGGAAGATTGCAATACCTGGCATTTGTGAGACCTGTACTTAGACCTAGGGACGTGTGAGGGAACCCGCATGTACTCGGAAGTAAGGGATAATCCTCCTACGAGACCAAGTAAGACCTAAACTAGACCTAGTAGACTTCCAGTGGACCGAGTAGAACCTCAAGTGGACCAAGTGAGTCGGCACTCGGTCGAGTGAGGGTGCACTTGATCGAGTGAGAGCCACTCGGTCGAGTGAACCGGTCACTCGATCGAGTGAGCTGAGTTGTACACGAGAAATGATATTTCGGGATTTCATTTTATCCCAACACCAACCCCTTCATTCTTCTTCTTCTTCCTTCTTACACTAAAACCCTCTCCCTTCTCTCTAAAATGCTCCCACATGCCCTTCCCTTGGCCTTCAAGCTTGGATTAATGGTGGAACACATCCCCTATGTCCCAATCGACCTTTGTAAGTAGAAATCTCACCCTTTCCTCTTTGTCTTATGATTAAATTCGAGTTAGGGTTACTAAGAGAGGTTAATTAGTATTTAGTTATGTAAAATGAGTAATTAGTAACTAATAATGAGGGATTTTATGTTGTATTATAGTATAGAGTGGTTAGTGATAGTTATTACATGATTTATGTAGATTGAGACGGTTTTATGAGATGGATACTTGGTGATTTTGATTAGCTTGAGGATTTTGCTAAGATGTAGGTTATTCTACTCGGTTTCAATATTGTGTAAGCATGTTTGAGTGTCTTTCCTTACTAATGCATTTATGAGTCGGTTAGTATGAATGTGGGATTGAATTCATGCATTTGGTCATATGAAAGTGTTGTTCTTCCCTTTGTCTTGTATGATTGTGTTTGTGTTGTGTTGGAGGTCTATGGTTGTGGTACTTGATTATTGAGGAGACGTAAGACGGTTGGAAAATCGTCTTGCACTCGGGTCGCCCCTTGGAGCTTCCCACTCAAAGGGGGATGTGCACACTAATGACTTGAGTCACGGAGGGACTCGTGTGGTTGAGGCACGACATCTTGCAGGGAATCCGGTTGGCTTCCGGATCTGGTACGTCTTGGCGTGTCCCGTTACCTTTGTGTGAGATGTGGTGTCGTGGGCGTGTCCCTGACACCGGTGGTTGTGAGTACGTCTGGGCGTGTCCCGGTATCGGTATGGTTATTGTATAGTCGAGTCTCATTCATATGATTATGTCGTGTCTACACCTATCAAGTCGTGTTATATGTCGTGTATTGAAACTGACGTTTGTTGTGTCCGTGTAATTGTCACCTATTTCCGAGGTGGCCTGTGTCGATCCATATGATATTTCTGATCATATGGGGAGCAGTTGTTTACAGGTTAGCTTTGGTTGCTTGCGGGAGACAGGACGAACCGTGATGACATTCGAGTCAAGCATAGTTGATTAGATTAGTTTATTAGTCATGAGTTTTATTATTCATTTCATTTATTTCCCTCATGTATATGTAATCAACTATATACTTGTTTATATTAATTGTTTCACAATTGCAACTCCGATTTCACTACCTCGGGAAACCGAGAAGGTAACAGCTCCCAATTACCTTGGCCGGGTAAGAAGGGGGTGTTACAGTTTTGACTATAGTTAGTGTAATTGTGACCCCGTCCTCGTGCATTAAACTCTCCAGGTACTTTTAAAAAGTTTTGAAATGTTTTGTTTTCGAAATCGTTTTGAGTTTTGCGACGTATAGTTATGCATAACGGTCGATTAAACGTTGCAATTCCTATGCATGTTGTAGTCCGATAATCATCGGGTGTTTGTTGGAGACACGACACATACTGGGTATCTACAGAACCCCCACTTTGACTGGGTCTTGAACAGGGCAAAAGTCAAAGTATAGCCCCCAGGTTTATCGAAGATTACAACCTGGAGACCGAAGCAACGTTGAGGAGGCTCGAGAGAATTCAGGCCAAGGACCTGCCATCGGGAAGGGCGACTCGGAGATATGAGTCAAGGTCCTGTCATCGGGAAATGTTTAGAGTCTGTCAACTGTCCGTGTGGGTCATTTAAAGTCCGTTAGACTACGTACGAAGGTTCGCAAGCCGTAATAAGGAGTCATACCTGAGGCATCTTCGGGATATGTCCTTGAGTTGTTTCTTATTTTCGGGCAAAGGCTCGCCAGCCGTGCTGCGGATATGATGGGGCTCACCAGCCGTGTTGAGGTAACGTTCTGAGGCTCGCCAGCCATGTTGAATGTGTGTTGTGAGGCTCGCCAGCCGTGTTGAATGTGATGCGTTTTGAGGCTCGCCAGGCATGTTAAATGTGCGTTGTGAGGCTTACCAGCCATGTTGATTGTGCGTTGTGAGGCTTGCCAGCCATGTTGAATGTGTGTTGTGAAGCTCGCCAGCCGTGTTGAATGTGCATTGTGAAGCTCGCAAGCCGTGTTGAATGTGCGTTGTAAGGCTCGCCAGCCATGTTGAAGGTCGAATGATCGACTATGGGAAATAGCCGTGTTGGGCGGGCCTATTTCGATAGGTCGTTGAGTTAGCGGGCTCTGTGGGGAGGCTTCTGATATTCCGCTGGGGAATTTCGGTGTTCATATTGTATGTTAGTAGCGCCGGAAAGCGATGGGCTTGTGAGCCTGGCTCCTGTTGGAAGACGGTGATTTCGAATCTCGAAGAGAGGTAACGGTTTTTATTGCTGTTTGTTTAAATCTTTTGAAATCACGGATGTGAATTCCGCCACCCCATGTTTGTTTAGGGAGATAACGGTTTTAGTTCCGTCTTCTCGTGATTTGAAATTTGCAAGGAGTAGTGAATTTGAATTTCACCATCTTGTCCGAAGGTGTGACGGTTTTTAATACCGTTGTTTTGAATTTTGAAATTTGTGGAAATAGCGAATTTGAATATCACTATCTCGTTTTTTGTGATTTGAAAACGAAGGTTTTTAATGCCGTTTATTTGAAATTTGTGAAAATAGGGAATTTGAATTTCACTATTTTGTGTTTGTGATTGAAAAAATTCCGGGTTTTAATTCCGTCGTTGAAAATTTGTGAAAATAGCGAATTTGAATTTCACTATTTGTTTTTGTATTTGAAAAATAACGGTTTTTAATTCCGTCGTTTTGAATTTTGGAATTTGTGGAAATAGAGAATTTGAATTTCACTATTTTGTCTTTTGTTAGTTGAAAATGACGGATTTTAATGCCGTTTGTTTGAAATTTGTGAAAATAGGGAATTTGAATTTCAGTATTTTGTGTTTCTGTTTGAAAAAATGATGGTTTTTAATTCCGTCGTTTGAAAATTTGTGAAAATAACGAATTTGAAATTCACTATTTTGTTTTTGTATTTGAAAAAATGACGGTTTTTAATTCCGTCGTTTGAAAATTTGTGAAAATAGCGAATTTGAATTTTATTATTTTGTTTTTTTTTTGTATTTGAAAAAATGACGGTTTTTAATTCCGTTGTTTGAAAATTGCTGAAAATAACGAATTTGAATTTCACTATTTTGTTTTTGTATTTGAAAAATGACGGTTTTTAATTCCGTCATTTGAAAATTTGTGAAAATAGCGCGGAAACTAGGCCAAAGCCCAAAGTTTCGCTGAAAGAGCAGGGACCACCTCAACTAGGCGCGAGCCTTCCTGCGAGGGAATGAGGTTCCCCTTTTTTCTGTAAAAAGTCGCGAGAAGGCTAAGCCCCTCATTTTCTTCGTCTTCTTCGCCAAAACCACGAAAATCCGCAAAATCACCATTTTTTCGACCTTGCCACATGCTCATTTTCATGCCATTGTCCTCATGTCATCTCAAGGTATGTAAATCCTCTTGAATCCACTTGAATTTGTTTGTCTTTTTGTTAATGGTATTAGGGCGAAACTCTAACCCCTCGAAAATCGATTTGGGCGTTTTTGTTTAGTCCATTTTCGAGTGAAATTGATGATAGCATTAGGTTAGAAACCTGTTTATGAGTATAGGGGTGCTTTTAGTTTGCATTTTGGTGCCCGTTCCCGCTCCCTAGGCTCGAAAAACGTGAATGAGACGGAAATTCGTCTTATTTCACAATGCCGTGTTTGTTTGCTTGAGTTGTGTGCCTCACTAGATTGCATTGTAGTCGGGGAAGACCGTCTTTGCCCCATTGAACCTTCGTTGGGTGTTGTGGGAGAATTTTGAATTTTTGTCTTTGTGAGACGGTCTTATGTTGACGAAATAAGCGTCTGTTTGGGCTCAACCTGAGCCAGTTTGTCTTGAGATGGACCTTAACGGTAGTTTAGGTCACTTTGAGACGTGATTAAATCAAGTTGTTTTGTTGTGATCGTTTTTGAATTTTGGACCTGGCTTTGCCCGAATTGGCGTAAAATTGCCTTTTTTGAGCTGTGAGAAGTACCCAGTTGTGTCGGGAATTTTTGTTCTTTATTTTGCAGACCTTGTGTGGGTCTTGAGGTGGTGGATGGTTTTTGTAGTTTTTTGTCGTTGCTTTGACTCGTCTTTTGCTTGAAAAGAAGGGCGAGTCGCTTTTTTTTTGAATTTTTTGTGAAGCGGTTTCACTGGATGAGTTCGGGCGAATTTTGAATTTCTGCTGACGTTTTTGTTTTGCCCTAATTGCAAGTGAGTATTCTGGGCCCACTGGGTCCGTTGCTGAGGCTTTAGAGGCCTTGTTTCGGGCTGGACCGGTTAGTACTCCGGCGAGTGCGCCCGAGACGGTGGTAGAGGACGTTTCGGAGGAGAAGCCCACTAAGGTGACTGTAAGAGCCGAGAGAGCTAGGGAGGCCCGTCAGGAGGCCGTTGTTGGGGTCGTCGGTGCTGAGGGTGCCACGGGGGCTCGGGAGGAGCCCGTTGTTGAGGCTGTTGGTGGTGGGAGGACTCAGACGGGGTCCGAGGTTGGTACCTCTGGGAGGAGGATTAGTACTAGGAGGAGGGGTCCTCGGATTCCTAGACAGAGACTTCAGGACGTTGTACGGATCATTGAGTGGGACCCTTCTCGCCTCGTGCAGTCTCGCGGGACGAAGATGCAGAGAGTGGAGACGGGGGCGGATGAGGTCTTCGTTGAGAACTGAGAGGTTAGACGGATTACGGTTCCGCGGGGGTTGAACCTGCGGATGACGCCTGCTTGGGCCGAGGGCTTTAATGGTAGCCAGTTGTTGTTGCGGCTAGACACTCACATCTCTTACCGTGCACACGAGGGCTTGGTGAGTCTGCTGCTTAGTTGAGTTTTTTTGCTATTTTCTTGTTGTTTCAAGCCTGAATAGGTGTTCTGATGTTGTTTGTTTCCCAATTTCAGGAGATTGATGCCATGAGGACTTTCTCAGGCTTCTCGACTTGCACGGGTTTCTACGACGTTCTCCGGGTCGGTACGAGGGCGTTGATAGAGAGGTCGGCTATGGGGCCGTTGGTGGCTGCCTAGCACGAGATTCACAGGGCTTCAATTAGGCCGAACCTGTGTTTGATTCGCGCTATGTTGGACGGTTACTGGGAAACGATGTAATACTACGGTTTTCTATGTCTATGGGTACACTATCGAGTGGGCTTACTCTGTCGAGTAAGTATGTTTTTATACGAAACACTAGTCTGTCTGATGGGTACTCGATCGAGTATGTGTGGCACTCGATCGAGTAAGGGGCACCCCATCGAGTGAGTTGGTCTTACGGGTTATTTTAGCCGGGTTTTGTTAATAATGCGGGATTAGTATTTAAGGGTTCCGTCACCCTTCTTAATCAGTTTTAAGTTTTCTAAAAACCTTTTAAAGAGAAGAAGAACTTACGTAGCTTACATTTATCGCGTTATTAGCAAATCCCAAGGGCTAGGATCGTCGCATTGTCTGGTTCTTTACACCGTTGAGTTCGTTGCGTTAAGGGTAAGATTCTTGTATTATTTATGGTGTGTTTCGTTCAGTTTCTTTAAAACCCTAATTGGGTATTGTTGGGGGTTTTGGGTGATTTTTATGGTTGTGGTGGTAATTGTATATTTGTATGTATGCATGTTATAGGAGGAGGATTCGTAGAGGAGACTCTCTGATTAGCTGCTAGATCGTCTGTGGTGATTGATATCTCAGGTAGGTTCGCCTACTCAGTACTGTTGGTTGTCTAGAGTGTCGTTTGATGTGGTTTGGTTGTTGAAGTGTCGGTGTGGTTGATCGATTGTGTTAACTGGTTTTTGTTGCGTTGTTTCATTTATCGTTGTTGTGGTGCAGCTGATTGTGATTGTTTGTCTATGATTCTAGAGGTGCGTCCTCGACTGAGTAGAGTCACTTGCGGGAGTGGCTTCACGCCCGTTGTTCGCCCTGCATGGAACCCGCCGCGGGAGGGGATGTGCACATTAATGGACATGGGTTTATCGCGCGGTATGATGAGCGGGGATTTGGTGGGTACGGCAGCGGTCCCCCAATGGACAGTTTTGAGAACCTTGTATTTCAGTTTAACAGTTTTGGAGTAGGCATGTAAACATTTTTAAACATTATTATACTTATAAGTATGTTTCGCTATTGTCTTATGATTATCATTGCCTCGGGAAACCGAGATGGTAGCACTTCCATGCCTTGAGTTGTCCTGGTAAGGCACTTGGAGTACGGGGGTGTTACAAAGTTGTATCAGTAATTTTGATCTTGTTTTAAGATGAGGCATTGGTAGACATAGTAATGGCAAGTGAGTTGTGGAACATGTGTTGTACTGATATAAAGCTGCAAGTGGTTCATAATCTGTTATTGGGACTGTGAGTATAGGGTGTTGGAAATTAGTGTCATGTTAAGTTATGTATGAATTTTTCGGTAATGAAAGAAAAGAACTTGAGGATCTAGTGTGAGTGTACGTAACAAGTGCTGATCGTGAGTTATGCTTTTGGTGATAGTAGTTTTATAGAGTTTATATAGAGAGGTATGTCGGGTTGCGGTAATGTGGAAGAGTTGGAGTGTTGGTTATGATAAGGATTTTATGGTATTGGTTAGATGGAGTGCAAAATGAGTTGAGGTATGAGAACTGTTTAAGTAAGAGAGCTTTGGAAATAGGAATGATTATAGGTGTGAGGGTATAGGTGGTTATCTTTGACATGTGGTGGTGATGAAGATAATGAGAAGATATAGCTAAGGATCTAGTATTAGTGAGTTACGAGGACGTAACATTTATCTTAAGAGGAGTAGGATGCGTCAAAGAGTGTTTGATGGTTGTACATGTTGTAGTATAATTAGAAGTAGAGTGTTGGTGTAGCATAATGAATGGATTTGTATATATTGTGGTTGATATTGTTAAAAGGTCATGGTCGTGCTTGTAGTAGTTCGATGTTTAGGAATGGGAGAATATTTCGATAGTGTTATTGACAGTTGGATGATGATGTTATGAGTGTGAGTGAACTTTGAGGACGAAGTTCCTTTTAAGGGTGGTAGAATGTAACATTCCGTTTGATGTTTATGAGTGTCTTGTTATTGGAATTTCTAGTGGATAATATGTTAGTGAAACGGAGCTAGCGGCGTCTGTGGATGGTAGTTGGTAGTGTATGGAGTTAGTATCGAGAGAGACTATAATGTAGTTGATACGATATCGCGAGCCATGTTGTGGAGGTAGGCTTAGTTGGTGGAGTTGGTGTTAAGAGTTCATGTTTGATAGGTTGGGGTTTTGTTTTGAATCCTTAGTGGCGTTGTTGTGTCTTAATCGAGTTAGTATGTTTGTTTTGGGTAAGGGTTGAACTTCAGGGATGAATTTCTTTTTAAGGAGGGAAGACTGTAATACTACGGTTTTCTATGTCTATGAGTACTCTATCGAGTGGGGCTTACTCTGTCGAGTAAGTATGTTTTTATACGAAACACTAGTCTGTCTGATGGGTACTCGATCGAGTATGTGTGGCACTCAATCGAGTAAGGGGCACTCGATCGAGTAAGTTACTTACTCGATCGAGTAAGTTGGTCTTACGGGTTATTTTAGCCGTGTTTTGTTAATAACGCGTGATTAGTATTTAATGGTTCCGTCACCCTTCTTAATCAGTTTTAAGTTTTCTAAAAACCTTTTAAAGAGAAGAAGAAGTTACGTAGCTTACATTCATCGCGTTATTAGCAAATCCCAAGGGCTAGGATCGTCGAATTGTCTTGTTCTTTACACCGTTGAGTTCATCGCGTTAAGGGTAAGATTCTTGTATAATTTATGTTGTGTTTCATTGAGTTTCTTTAAAACCCTAATTGGGTATTGTTGGGGGTTTTGGGTGATTTGTATGGTTGTGGTGGTAATTGTATATTTGTATGTATGCATGTTATAGGAGGAGGATTCGTAGAGGAGACTTTCTGATTAGCTGCTAGATCGTCTGTGGTGATTGCTATCTCAGGTAGGTTCACTTACTCAGTACGATTGGTTGTCTAGAGTGTCGTTTGATGTGGTTTGGTTGTTGCAGTGTCGGTGTGGTTGATCGATTGTGTTAACTGGTTGTTGTTACGTTGTTTCATTTATCGTTGTTGTGGTGCAGCTGATTGTGATTGTTTGTCTATGATTCTCGAGGTGCGTCCTCGGCTGAGTGGAGTCACTTGCGGGAGTGGCTTCACGCCCGTTGTTCGCCCTCCGTAGTACCCGCCACGGGAGGGGAGGTGCACATTAATGGACTTGGGTTTATCGCTCGGATAAGGTGAGCGGGGCTTAGGTGGGAACGGCTGCGGTCCCCCACTGGCGGTGAGGAGTACTTGTTGCGACGGTAGTCTGGCAGGACTACACACTTCAGTGTGTAGTCAGATATGTGGAGATAGGGTGGAGTTGTGGTGATTGAGATGATGGAATTGAGTTGTATGTATTATCGTTTTATTGCAGCTATTGGTTTTGTGTAATAAGTACTGACCCCGTTTAAATGCTTTAAAAACTGTGGTGATCCATTCGGGGGTGGTGAGCAGTTATTGAGCAGGTATGAGACGATGCGTGTGGGATGGCTGGGATGAGTCACCACGTTGCAGTTTAGAAGTCTTCCGCTTCGTCAGACACTTTATAGTTTTGGTAGTTTTTGATAGTTGACAGTTTTGAGAACCTTGTATTTCAGTTTAGCAGTTTTGGAGTTGGCATGTAAACATTTTTAAACATTATTATACTTTTATGTATGTTTCGCTATTGTCTTATGATTATCATTGCCTCGAGAAACAAAGATGGTAGCACTACCATGCCTTGAGTTGTCCTGATAAGGCACTTGGAGTATGGGGGTGTTACACATGACGTCGTCATTCCACATGGACTTTGGGGAGGTCCGTGTCACCTTGGAGGACTTTGCCCTGATATCGGGCCTTCTCTGTGGCAAGACCTCCCGGAGACGCCGGAGAGAGTGTCTTCCGCCGTGGTTACGGGTTTGATTGGGAATGTTTTGCTTGCGCCAACAAACATCGGTCCCGTCCTGATAGCGAACTCCTATGTGAGGGACCACTTCAGGGGGAGAGTGGCTGGCTTTGTTTCAGTGCCGTTAGCGAGTACGGAGGCTGAGGCTAGGGCTGACGCGCATGAGGCGCGCTTATGGTTGTGGTACTTCTTGGGTACCACGTACTTTGGTGACAAGGGTGAGCGCTTGTCGACCAAGGTACGTCCTCTGTTTGCTAACTTTGACGCCTTAGGTTTGTATGACTAAGTGACGCCGACTTTGGTGAGTTTTAGCCGTTACCTACACGCTGCGGTTCGTCCGAAGGTGATGGGGGATGGGAGTTCTCTTGCTCTGGTTGGTCCCGGCCTCATCTTGAAGGTACGAACGTTTTTGTGGTATTTTTGATTTTGGCTTTTGATTTATTTTTGTGTTTTGGCAATTTTTAAAAAATTGCCTGATTTGTGATTGTTGTGTTTTGTTATAAGCGTGGTTGTTTGCTTACTTTGTCCCCCTGCGCCCGAAGACGACGGGTGACGTGCCTTCGGTTTACCCTGCTGTGAGGGGTTGGACAGGGGAAGTCGACCAAGTCGACTTACAAGGACTACAGGCGTCGGCCCTCAGGGTTGGTGACGTAAGTCATTGTTCCTTATCTCTTTTGTTTTATAGAAAAGGATATAGATAGGATGACTAGGTAGCCTAGAAAGCCACCAGTTAGTTGATTAACTTTGCCTTGAGTGAAGTTCGTCGGGTGGCCTTGGCAGCACTACACAGGGGTACCGGCTGCTGTCAGGGAGCGTCTACGACCTCGCAGTTGCCAGCGCTTGTACCTCGAGACGACGATTGAGCCGGTCTGGCATCTGGGCGAACGTTTAGCTCGTCAGTGCTTCAGTGAGACCTTCGTGGTGCCGGTAGACCCACCTAGGGTGTTGTTCCAGGAGTCAAAAACGGATGAGGTTGAGGAGCACCTTCACGACCGTGGGGGTAAGGAGCTGTTGTTACGAGAGGCCGACTGGTGTAGCTTAGTCGTTATCGCAACCAAAACAATATTTATATCTTTACAAACTACTCTTAGTAGAGCAGTAAGCAAAGGTCGGATCCCAAGGGACGGGTATCGATTTAAGATTTCAATTGCAATTAGTTATGTCTTAGGGTGTCACAAACTGGGTTGAGATGAGATGTGGTCTAAACTAATCAACAAGATGAATGTAAAATAATGAAAACAAAGTAAGCAATTAAAGGGGTTTGTAAACAATTGATTAAGGGCACTAGGGTGTCATGGGTTCATATGGGAATCATGGAAATAAATCATACAAACATGTTCTCAAATAGAAGCAAGCAACTTGATGTTGTGATGGAATCAAATTAGTGTATGTCTTACAATTCCTAGGAAGATTTAGGTCCCAGAGCCGAATCGATCAAGACTTTACAACACCTACAAGTCGACTTAGTCTCTTCCTATTCAACTCTATGTATGGTCTAACAAGGCTCGAGTTAGCTTATATCTTATAAGCCTCATTGAAAAGATGAGAGATGGGTAAAAAATGGAAGGTTTCATAGTCTAGCATTTCATCAAACATAACATGTGCATAAGTTGAAATCACAACAAGCAAGCATTCAATTATGAAAGCATATTAAATTAAGCATAGATCTAATCCCATGATTTATTTCCCTAATTCCATATTAACCTTAGCTTAAGAAACTACTCACTCATGATCAAGTTTAACATGCTAATAAGGATGTCAATCATATTAACAAAGCAAAACATGATGAATAAGTAATGGAAATAACAATATTTAAGCAAAGATAAAAAAGGATTATACCAACTTGAGATGATCCAAAATAATAAAGCAAAGAATAATAGAACGAAACTTGATGATTGATGGAGAGTTGTCAATCCTCTAATAAACCCCACATAATCTTCTAATTACCCAACTAAAACTAAGAACAATTGAGAGATTAAGGAAAGATTAAGATGTGATTAATATTGAAATGTGTATTACAACTTGAATTAAGACTAAATTAAGAGATTTAGAAGGAGATTAGCATTTGATTCTAAGATTGATGCCAATCTAGGCAGTGCAATAGGGTATTTATACTAAAATTAAGTACAAGGCTTAGGGTTACTAAGGGCTTAAATGACGATTAAGACCCTAAGAGAAGCTTGATAATTTGCAACTCCCGAGGGACATACGCGGCCTGGTTAGCAACTCCTCAGGGACACGCGCGTCCTGGCTTTGAATATGCTCGGGTCTGTAAGAGGATCCGCTCGGGCTGGGTCTCGGGACGCTCAGATCATAGGTCTCGGACGCTCGCCCTGAGCTCGGGACGCCCGGATCCTGGGACAGGGTTTCTTCTCTTATCCTTGGCTACCTAAAAATCCGTGGGGACTGTCTTAGGGACGCACAGATCTTTCATCATTGGCCATTTCACATGATTTATTTTCTTAGGCCTCTTGTGTTGGTGTCCTCTTCGATACTTGGTCATTAGATGCGATCCATTTAGCTCCATTTTACTCCATAAATGCAAGGCTAGCAATCCTCTCCTACCAAAGACACAAAACCTGAAAGAATATGCAAAATGGGAAACTAAAGATAAGAAATGACCCTAATAGATGCTAGAAAGCATGGGAACGAGGTTCATTCGGGGACTAAATGTGCTTAAGTATGAGTCACATCAAACATCCCCAAACCGAACCTTTCCTCATCCCGAGAAAAGAGGTGGCTAAAACTATGACCTTTATTTAAACTAGCCTACTAATATAGCCAATATGAGACAATTAGCGGGTCTCACTCCGCCCCTTCAACTCACAACAAGACACCCATGAGGTAAGATGCCTTCTTACATGGCAAGGTGGGGCTTGCCAAAATGGCGATACATCCAAACTTTAAGCACAAAAAACAAGTAATGGATGCATCTACAAAAAGGAATAGCCACTTTACTCTTCTAAGTGGCGGGAATCATCTAAAAGGGAAGCAATCTAAGGGTACACACTCCATTATAGATATGGTTTCTTCAAGTTACTAAGCCTAGGAGGATACCAACAAATCACCTCCAAGTTGTGTCAAGTTAGGGTACCTTTGTCCACAATCGCTAAATGCTTTTGTCAAGAGTAGACTCCTTATGGTGTTAGAAACACCGTAGGATCGCGGAATTCCCCTTCTTGCCTAGACAAGAAGAAGGGTCGTCCCCTCTCCACCATGCACAAAAGTGGAATCAATGGATAAAGGGATCAATATGCTTTTGAGTTTCATAATGGGAGTTTGCTTTTGATTTTGTTATTCCCCCCAAATCATTGTGGAATTTTGACATTTTGAGAATAATTTCTTGCCATTTCTTTGATGTTTGGCATTTTGATACTTGGCAAAAATTTTCAATCTTTGCGTTTTTGAACATTTTCAAAGTCACCCTAATTTATAACGATGGTGCCTTTATTTGAAGCATAGGAGTTCTTATTTTTGTACTCCTCTTTTCTTTGATGCAATTTTGCAAACTTCTTGATTTTCATTTTTGATGCTTGAACTCAAATTGAGAATTTTTGTGCCCATTCCCTTTTTGTTGACAAAATATGATAGAAGTGGAAGATGGTTGCATGGTTTCAAGGGTCACCTTGGAATAAACGGTAGCCAAAGAGTTATCACACTACAAGGTACTCTTGACTAGGCCTTAGTCCATGGGTCAAAGGATACTAGCATGACACATCCTAGGGTGTTTTTGAGGTATTCTAATAAGCAAAGTCTCAAGAAGAAAAATTATCTACAAGGGCCTTATATACACTTATCAAGTTTCCTAAATAGATGTTTTCACAAAAAATTTCCTAGAATGCAACTACATGCCTTGATGCAACTAACATATATACAACCTAATGCAAATGCTTCTATCAACTATGTATGCCATATAAACTAAATGCAAGCTCCTAATAACACATTGGTTTGTACCGCATCAACCAAAATAAAGCCACATTGTCATTAACATATAAAAGGAGGAAGGAGATTTGGAATGATCATACCATGCCGTCTTCTATTTCCTTCATGCCTCGAATGTGGCGTACTCGGTCCAATAATGTGATAAGAGTGACAAACAAACACGAGTATATACAATATATACAATTCTACACTACAAAGGAATGAACATGTTTTTGGATTTTTGAGAAATTTTTCAATTTTTATCATTTTTGTTTTTATGAAATAAAAGAACATTTTTTTGAGTTTTTCGAAATTTTTCAATTTTTTTGTATTTTTCGATTTTTGAAAGGTTAGAATTTTCCATCCCTACACTAGTACGGGTATTGTCCTCAATGGCCAATACAATAGGAAATTATGCAATGCAAGCTATCTGAAAATGCATGATTTCTAAACTAGTATGCAAACTATATGACATATATAACAAGTGATGCAATCTAATCTATCCTATATGATGCATGTTTTTGATTGGTTAGAGAGCCAATTTGAATTGACTCGCATTCCTTGTGAGTGAACTTCCCCAAACCGAATAAAACACTATTTCTAGTATCAAAAGAGTGGAAGTTCATGCACAAGGCAAGGATGCAATGCATGAATTCTAATTTTGTCATTTTGGATTTTGCAAATGGGAACAAAATGTTAAACACCTCAATGGGACCGAGGTGGGAGTCCTTTGAATGGTGCTAGGACTCCAAATTACCAAGAGCCAAGAATGACTCTACAAATGATCAAGATTAAAATTTAAGACGAGGTAAAAAACAAAGTTAAAGGAGGAGTAGGAGACTCACAATGGAATAGGTTGAAACTAGGTAAATAACCCCGCACTTGTGGTATCCTCCGTAAACTTTGTTGACCTTCAATTGTCGCTCATCGTGACATCATCATCGATAGCCTCATCACCGGCATCATCATCATCGGAACTATCATCATCATCATTAACTTCTTCATCATCCACCTCCATTGGATCGGAGGATTCACCAACTTCATCATTATCGGAACTTGAACTTTTCTATTCTTCTTGGCATGAACCAATACCTTCCTCACCTTCGACGACAACAATATCCTTTCCATTAGCCACCCGGCTATCTTTATCAACATCTTGAGAAGTACGAGGTAAGAATACCTTCCTATCCGCCCAACTAAGCAAAGGACATGAAGAATCAAGAAGTCCTTCCTTAGCAAGATGTCGTAGGGGTGGATATTGGGCGTGATAAGCATTCACCCGGTCATCATAAGCTTATCTATGCATTTGTTGTATAAATTGGGTCAAGTAATCATTGCCTACCACCACATTATAGCCACTTGGTTTATATTCTTGGTAGGCAAAAGGATAGGGTGGGGTCACAATGGTAGAGGAGGAGGGCTTTGCAATTGGATCCCTTTGTTGCTTGATTATCAATTCGGCTTCTTTGGAGACGGGAATGAGGTAGTTGGTACGAAGGGTATAGATATGGTAAATCTTGGTGGGCAAGACAATGGACTTGGCTTCCTTGATGAGCCATTCAAATTTATTATCAAGATTGTCATTTTGGACCCAATGAAACTTGTTGATCAAATTACTCATATCAAGAAGGTTGCTTCCCTTAACCGGTTTGTAGGTATTATTCTAGTTGAACTCCGTGTTAAAGTGTTTAGCTAACTTTGTTACCAAGCCCCCATTTACAATAAAGGCCGCTCCTACTTTCCCATTATCAATCTCTAGCCACCGCTCAATCAATAATTGAACAATGTTGTATTTTCGGGTGGACTTTCCATTAACTTTCAAGAAGGACTCGAGGTAGACAAAGTCAAGTTCGGTGAAGTGGTTGGCTCCTTTTCTAGCGATTAATGTATTAGCTACAAACTTGTGCCAAGTTCTTATGCCCAGATGGTGAACATACAAAGCATGGCTCTCCCGGAAGGAATCAAATTTGACCGGTTATAGCCTTCCATAGGGGTACGGCATCATACTTCAAAGGCTTCTTTTCAAAATGATCATATCTGACAAGACCAAACACTTTACCAAATTCACCCTTAAGCATTCTTCTACTCTCGTTCTTAAGTCGGAACTTAACATAATTCCGAGTCTCTACCTTGTACTCCCTCAAGTAGCTTATGAACTCCATGGTCATTGAGGGGTAAGTCAATTCATTCATATCAAAGAGGGTTTTCAACCCCCATGGACTCGAAAAATGCTCTAGATTGCTCAACTACACCCAATTTTTGCAAAGTATCTTGACAAATAAACTTGGTAGCTAAAACTTTATTTTTGGCAAAGGGATAGAAATGCATTCCTATGTTTGTCGGATAAGAAAGTTACCTCCGGAAAGTTTGGCAATTGTTCTACAACCGGAATTGAAGGGGTAGCTTCCTCTATGGGATTGACGATTTCTTGGACTTGCTCCCTTGGTTGAGCTACTACCAACGCTTTAGATGCTGGAAGAGCTTGTTGCCTCTTTGACAAATTTGGGGTTTTGGGTACCTTAGTTCCGCCTTTAGTTCTTGCCATTGTATGCTCCTTACCAATTTGATATCAACAAACCAAGATGATTCTTGAATGCTCCTTGATTCTTCAAACTTCAATCAATTAGGGACTATTGAATTTTGACCCAAACCCTAGAAAAATTGATTCAATTGATGAGGAAATTGATGGTTAAATGGTCTTTTGTTGATGAAGGAGTAATTTAATTGTGTTTTGAGCAAGTTTTGATTTGATTGTGATGAATTTTGGTGAGAAATTGATGTTTTGGATGAGGGGATTGAAGGTTGAAGTGAGGCAAAATGGTTGTGATTGTGTTGTAAATGATGGAAAAGAATTGGGAAGGAGGAAGAGTCCCGTGTTTTGTCTATGTATCAGGTCTAGGACGCTCGGATTGGGGTTAGGACGCGCATATTTCTTTGCAGGAATTTCTGAGAAAACTGGGTAGGACTGGGACGGGCGTCTTGACTACGGCTCGAGTGGAATTTTGCTGAGATGCTCATCTTTCCTTTTGGACGTGCAGATTTTGCTTCAGTTAAATCTCATAAGTTTGAAGCTTCCCAGGACCCGCGGCTCGATAGTAGGATGGGCGTCCTAAAGTTAGAGGACGAGCGTCCTAAGCTCGGCTTCGGCAGATTTTCTTATAGGACTTTCTCCCACAATTTGAAGCCTTTCAGCTCCCACGTCGCAAAGCCAGGACGCGCGGATCTAGTCTGGAGATGCTCGGATTGCTCTCAGCTCCCACGAGCTCAGGTCTGCTCGCGGGGATCCTTTTCCCGTGTCATTCCTTCATCCTTTCTTTGTAAATTGTCGTGGGTTGCACTACAAAGGCTTGGTTAGCCTGGGCATTTTCCATCCCCACACTTGATCAAACAATACACATTAAAATCCCTCCCTCACTTGCTCTCATGTCAAAAAACTTGTAATAAAGCATAAGAATGCAAATCCAAAGATGACAAAGATGCAATAAAGGAAAAGAAATGCTAGTTAAGGGGTTAGAATATTTACAAATGGTGGCTTAGGTAGGACTCCACCAAACACTCATTTATTTGATAAGATTTCAAGGGGGCAAAGCCAAAGTGTTTTTGATGTTGCTTAACACTTTGTAGAAGTAGTCAAAAGCTTGCTCATTTTCATGATAAAGATCTTGCGTAGATCTTTGTGCATCGTTTTCTTCATGTTTGTACTCCGAGTCAAAGTGATGACAAGGATCCTCAAAGCCTTGGTCTAAGGTCATAGCATTTCCGATATAAGGATTGACCAATCCTTCAAATTTATCATCCCATAGACCACAAACTTCGCTTGCTTGTTCCCCAATGATGTCATGAGTTGACAAGAGCAACTCTCCTTTCTTGTTATCATGGCCAATGAGGCCTTCTTCATTACTTGTTATGATGGGTGAGCTATTCAAGCTCTCGTTGTTGTTGTTGTTGAAAATTCTATGCTCTCCGAATAGAGCTACTTGAATGTCATCGACTTTCTTCTTCCATGTGGGTGATTTTTGGCTACCCTTGGCTTTATCTTTGCATAGAGATTCTAACTTCTTCCTATCACTTTCTCGGCTATAGTGATCGAACATGAAGCATGGCTCATGTAATCGAGGAGCTCTCATAGTTATGTCAAGATTGAAATTAATTGTCTCATCCCCTACTTCAAGTGTGAGCTCTCCATGTTTCACATCGATTACCGCTCCCGTGGTATGCAAGAAAGGTCTTCCTAAGATGATAGGAATGTTGGAATCCTCCTCCATGTCTACAATGACAAAGTCTACCGGGATGAAGAATTTGCCAATTCTCACGGGCATATCCTCCCATACCCCTAGAGGTATATTTGTTGTTCGATCCGCCATTTGAAAAGTAATGTCGGTGCATTTGAGTTCTCCCATTCCTAGTCTCTTACATACCGAGTATGGCATGACACTTACACTTGCTCCAAGATCACACAATGCCTTGTTGATTGTAGTGTTGCCAATGGTACATGGAACAGAAAAACTTCCCGGATCTTTAGGCTTTGGAGGGGAATTCCCTTGAAGAATAGCACTACTCACTTTGGTAAAGGCAATAGTATCCAACTTTCGGATGGATTTCTTCTTGGTAAGAATATCCTTCATGTATTTTGCATAAGCCGGAACATGATTGATTAATTCCGTGAATGGGATTGAGACTTCTAAGTTCTTCATAATTTCCATGAACTTTCCAAGTTGCTCATCAAGCTTAGGCTTAGCTAGGCGACTTGAGAATGGAAGTCTAATCACAATAGGCTCTCTTTCCTTAGCCTTCTCTTCATTCTTCTTCTTTGAAAGTCCATTGGTAGTAGGCTCTACCTCCTTAGAGTTCTCCATAACTCTTTGCTTGTCACTATCATCCACAATATCTTCATCAATCAGCCTCTTTGGCCCCTCATATCTTGTACCACTCCTAAAATGGATGGCACTAACCGTTTCATGTCTTGGGGAGTTACCTTGAGGAGGTAATTGTCCCTTTTGTCTTTGGTAGCTAGAAGATGCAAGTTGAGTCATTTGAGTTTCTAATATTTTGGTGTAGGCAAGTATGTTGTTGATGGTGGTTTCTTTAGCTTGGCTATCTTTTTGCATTTGGGTGAAGAATTCTTGTTGGTTCTTTTGCATTTGGAGGACCGCTTTTTGAACATCAAAGCTTTGGTCATTGGATTGGTTGTAGGAAGGTTGATTTTGATATCCTTGGCTATGGTTGAAAAAGGGTCGTTGATTTAGATTTCTCATTAGAGTTGGTGTGTATGTTGGTTAAGGATTTTGGACATTTTGGCTCTTGTATAAGAGATTTGGATGGAATTTGGTTTTATCATTATAGTAGTTGGAATAAGGGGTGTCATTATTGTATGCTTGGAAAGCATTCACTTGTTCATTTGTTCCCTTACATTCATTTTGATCATGTCCTAAGGTTCCACAACTTTCACATCGTCCATTTGGGATTGAGGATGATGCCATCATATCATTGACATGTTTTTTGGGTGATTTGGAAGCTTCATCAAGCTTAGCCACAACCTTCTCAAACTTCAAATTGATGGTGTCGATATGAGCACTTAGTTGAGCACCCAATTATGTGATGGAATCTACCTCATGCTTTCCTCCTCTAGTGGCCTTTCGAGGCCTACTATATTGGGAATTATGAACCGCCATCTCTTCGATTTTGGCACATGTTTGGTTATCATCAACTTCGGTAAACCTCCTATTGGATCCCATATTAAGTACATTGCGTGAGTCTTCATAAAAGCCGTTCCAAAAATGTTGAACAAGGAACCGCTCACTAAGTCCATGGTGTGGACAATAACGACAAGTGTCCTTAAATCTCTCTCATGCTTCATATAATGATTCCTCATCCCTTTGCTTAAACCCGGTGATTTGGGCTCTCAACATGTTAGTCTTCTCCGGGGGATATAATTTCTTGTAGAAGGCAAGTGCTAACTTATTCCATGAATCAATACCAAGGGTAGCCTTGTCTAGGCTCTTCAACCATTGCTTTGCGGTACCGATTAAAGAAAAAGGAAACAATACCCATCGGATTTGGTCTTGAGTAACTCTGGTTTGAGAAATTGCATCACAATAGTCGCAAAAAGTCTCCATATGTAAATGAGGATCTTCACTAGGCATCCCTCCAAATTGACTTCTCTCAACTAATTATATGAATGCGGATTTGGCAATGAAATTACCGGTTAAATGTGGTGGTGTAGGAGTACCGTTTGGTAGGTTCTCCTCGGTTGGTACGGATTGGAATGAAAATTTAGGCATTGTAGGTTGATTTTGTGGTGGGTTTGGAATTTGGTTATCCTCTCCTTCTCTTGCAAAAGGGTTGAAAAACTCAATGTTATTTGGTTGAATGTCCGCAATCTCTCTAATACCTACAACTCTTGAAGTACCTCTAGCAACTCTTCTATTGTTGGTTAAGGTCCTTTCGATCTCGAAATCAATAGGTAATGGGTTACCTTGTGATCTCCGAGTCATGAAAAATATCAAACAACTAGAAAACAATTAGAACAATCCTTGAGGAGATTGACTACCCCAAGGTAAAGAAAGACATAACAAAAAACAATTAACAAAAACAAATTAATTTAACACCGTCCCCGGCAACGACACCATTTTCTGTGTAGCTTAGTCGTTATCCCAACCAAAACAATACTTATATCTTTACCAACTACTCTTAGTTGAGCGGTAAGCAAAGGTCGGATCCCAAGGGACGGGTATCGATTTAAGATTTAAATTGCAAGTAGTTATGTCTTAGGGTGTCACAAATTGGGTTGAGATGAGATGTGGTCTAAAACTAATCAACAAGATGAATGTAAATTAATGAAAATAAAGTAAGCAATTAAAGGGGTTTGTAAACAATTGATTAAGGGCACTAGGGTGTCATGGTTTCATAAGTTAATCATGGAAATAAATTTACAAACATGTTCTCAAATAGAAGCAAGCAACTTGATGTTGTGATGGAATCAAGTTAGTGTATGTCTTACAATTCGTAGGAAGATTTAGGTCCCAGAGCCGAATCGATCAAGACTTTACAACACCTACAAGTCGACTTAGTCTCTTCCTATTCAACTCTATGTATGGTCTAACAAGGCTCGAGTTGGCTTATATCTTATAAGCCTCATTGAAAAGATGAGAGATGGGTAAAAAATGCAAGGTTTCATAGTCTAGCATTTCATCAAACATAACATGTGCATAGGTTGAAATCACAACAAGCAAGCATTCAATTATGAAAGCATATTAAATTAAGCATAGATCTAATCCCATGATTTATTTCCCTAATTCCATATTAACCTTAGCTTAAGAAACTACTCACTCATGATCAAGTTTAACATGCTAATAAGGATGTCAATCATATTAACAAAGCAAAACATGATGAATAAGTAATGGAAATAACAATAATTAAGCAAAGGTAAAAAGGGATTATACCAACTTGAGATCATCCAAAAAAATAAAGCAAAGAATAATAGAAGGAAACTTCATGATTGATGGAGAGTTGTCAATCCTCCAATAAATCCCAAATAATCTTCTAATTACCCAACTAAAACTAAGAACGATTGAGTGATTAGGAAAGATTAAGATGTGATTAATATTGAAATGTGTATTACAACTTGAATTAAGACTAAATTAAGAGATTTAGAAGGAGATTAGTACTTGATTCTAAGAATGATGCCAATCTAGGTAGTACAATAGGGTATTTATACTAAAATTAAGTATAAGGATTAGGGTTACTAAGGGATTAAATGACGATTAAAACCCTAAGAGAAACTTGATAATTTGCAACTCCCGAAGGACATGCGCAGCCTGAGTAGCAACTCCCCAGGGACATGCGCGTCCTGGCTTTGAATCTGCTTGGGTCTGTAAGAGGATCCGCTCGGGCTGGGTCTCGGGACGCACGGATCATAGGCTTGGGACGCTTGTCCTGATCTCGGGACACCCGGATCTTGGGACAGGGTTTCTTCTCTTATTCTTGGCTACCTAACAATCCGTGGGGACTGTCTTAGGGACGCACGGATCTTTCATGATTGCCCATTTCACTTGATTTATTTGCTTAGGCCTCTAGTGTTGGTCTCCTCTGCGATGCTTGGTCATTAGATGCGATCCATTTAGCTCCATTTGCTCCATAAATGATAGGCTATCAATCCTCTCCTACCAAGGACACAAAACCTCAAACAATTTGCAAAATGGGAAACTAAAGATAAGGAATGACCATAATAGATGCTAGAAAGGATGGGAACGAGGTTAATTCGGGGACTAAATATGCTCAAATATAAGTCACATCACCGACTACGACACCTTCCGCTTATCGAGGCTTGCCTGGTACCCGATTGAGGTATGTTTTCCTCTGTTCTTTGTTTTGTTGCCTCTTTTTTTACGTTTTGGTGGAACGGTTTGTTACCTTCGACGCGACTCCCTATTGTTGGGTATCGACGCGCTCATGGGGGCCTTGCCCCCAGCTTTCCCGACACAGACCACTTTCCAAGGGCCGGGTGGTGAGGACTTACAGCTGCGTCTGCCAGAGCCGGTGACTCCTGAGGTGACCGAAACTGGCATTGAGAAGAGGTTGTTAGTTTTGAAGGTGAGTTTCTGATTTGAAGCCCTCCTTTTTGTTTGTATTTTGCTTTGCATTTTTGTTTTGTTGAAGGGCTTTTCTGGTTGTAGGTGTCGACCGTTAGTCATCAGGCTTTGTGGCAGATGGCTAAGCAGTGGAGAGCACTTGCTAGTGACCTGGCTACGAGGGAGTCTCAGCTTGTGCAAGTACCTTTTGTTGGTTAATTTTGTGTGTTTTTGCGTTGCATTTCACGTTTAGATCTTAACGACCTGTATTATGTTTTACAGGGTACTGCGGATCCGGCGGAGCTTGCTCGGGTCCGTGCTTAGTTGGACGCAGCAAGGTCGATGATCCAGGCACAAGAGCTGGGGAACATCAGTCGGGACCAGGGGCTGAAGCGTCGCGAGGACGCGTTGTGGAGCCAAGATGCACGGATTGCCTCGCTTAGGGCTCCGCTGGCTGCACCGGAGGAGCTTCGCGTCACGATGGAGTACGAAACATTGGAGAGTTTTCCTGAGAGGGGGCCCGAGTAGGAGGTGGTGTCTCCTTTGCCTGCGACTCCTCGGGAGATCGAGATTGGCCCACCAGAAAGAGCTGAGTAGTTGGTAGTTGTTTGTCTGTGTTTTGGACTTTTGTTTCTACATATGTACATTTTGCGTGAGGCGGTTTGCATATATATATTTTTGGTTTGTAGTTTGTTTGTGTTTGGCTTTTTTGTGTTGTTTTTCGGAGAAGCACGGTCAGCGGCTGATTCCCCTTTTCTTTGGCATTTGTTCCTGCATGGTTAGTGTAGAAAACAGACAACAGGTAGCACGTATGCACACACGTAAACACGCAAAAGCGTTTGATGAAAACAAAAATAACCATGATGATTCGAAGTTAAATATTGAAAATTCCGCGACAGGTCGTCACGTTTGGATATTTCAAAAGAAATTGATTTGAAATTTCAAGAGATTAATTCGAGTTTGAATTAAATTACACCGAATTTTGTTCAAAATTTATTTGTAACTTGAAAAACTAAAACTCAAACCGTCACGGATGAATTTTTAAAGAGATTTTTGCAAGTTTATTTGATTTGATATTTGCGAGATCAAGACTCGGATTTGCAAGAGTTTGAATTTTTGAAGAAAACTGACGTTGTGTTATCAATTTTCGAGTTTTGTGAAAAATGCAAAAAAACGAAAAATTTTCAGAATTTTCGACTAACATGGAAACGATCCGTCGCGGATCGGGGTGACTAGCCCTTCTCCCCTAAAAAATGAAGGGAAAAGCCCGTATGTTTAAAGCTGCGTTATGGAAACCGTGTCGGATTTCGTAAAACGCGAAAACAAGGAAATGTGAGTGTGAGAAAACATAACAATTCCCTGATAGGCCCGAAGAGGCGCGAGCCTTGAGGCGAAAAAATCTAGGTGTTAGGACGAAACACAACTTGATAGGGACAAAACAAGGTGCATATCCTGAGGAGCAGCTTAAAGAGGCGCGAGGCCATAGGCGATGCAAATGAGCTTCCCCCTTTTTCGGGAAAAAAGCGCTGATTGTTTTGTATAAATAAGGCCGTCTGTGCTTCATTGTTTCATCATCCGAAACATAAAAAACATCTCTACGAAAACCTTTCCTCTTCTTCCACAAATAATTCATGGATGCTTTTGAAAATAGGTTGCGACATTGTTGTCGGGATTTGTCGCCTCCCGAGAAGTATCAACTCGTTGTAATGGGAGTTGGTCAATTGTTTGTTCTTCGTCAAGTCAAGGTGCAATCCTCGTTTCTTGAACCATGCTATCGGTTTTCGGGCTCGAAAATCATGTTTTCGTTTTTCCGAAAGGTGAAATTTGCCCTTTTCCGAAGAAGTGGCGCCATTGGGGGATGCCGGGTTGTACTCCGGTGCTTCCTCTGACTCGGTTGTGTTACAAAGAGAAGTTTCGTTCAATGTTGGGCTTGTCAACGAGCCAAGTGAACACTCTCCTTGCTCCCCATGGTGTGGATATGTTGGCTCTCATCAACATCTTCTCAAACCGGTTGGATGTCAATGTCTCGAAGGTGGCTAGGAGAAGGGCTCTTGCCTTTTGCCTAGTGCATGCGTACCTTCTTGTCGATGACTTGAATAATGAGAGGTCAAAGTGGTATGGTAGTATGACTCTGAAAGGATTCAATAACCTTCTAATTAAACTCATTTAATTTTAGATCTATATAACTCTTTTAATTAGATGTTGATCTTATGCATGCATAACATAAATAAAATTAGGAGTAAGAATAAAATTCCTTACAATATGGAAATCGGATTTTAAGGGCACAAGTAAGAACACCTTTCTTACTTGTTCATGAGCTTAAATATTGGATGATTCCTTTTGTCCTAAATGTACGAGAACCTTTTATCAATTGCACCAAGACAACCCCCTTAAAACTACTAAATAATTAACTAGATTAGTTTAGTAGCTATCCTTAAAATATAATCTAATATTATTTTGTATTACTACTTCTAGTAATTTGTATATTAGATATTAGAACAATTAACTTTCTAAAACTTATTTTAGAGAAAAGAGAGAAGAGTAAGAAGTCATTTTTCTTAGAATGAATATGAAAAAATAAGAACAATTCTTATTATGGGGGAGGGGGAAAACCGGTGGAGAGGAGGAGAGAGGAGCGCCAATGCATGCAAAATGCTTTTTCAATTGTTCTTCTCAAAATTACTAGGGTATAGTTTATGTTTAGTAGGTAATCATTGTGTTTACCACTAATAAAATGATTTTAACCATTTCACCTAAACCACCTTAAAACCGGTTCCCCTTGTTAATATGGAATCCATTTTATTTTTGTCAATTTGTCATTTTGTCATATAACGTGTGACATGTAACATGTTATTAATAATATTAATCCATATTTAACAATTAAATATCATTACTTATATTTTAATTATACACAATAATTGACTACTAATTCACAATTACAAGTAAATAAAATGGTCCATGTTAATATAATCTACAACATATTGCAATTATTATTAACCGTTCATTCTTAATTTAATTGTTTCATAAAACAATATTTTAGTAATATAACATCTTAATTACTAAAACGAATCTCATTTAATCGAATTACAACACGATTCATATTCTTACTCACATACGTGAATTGTTCAATTGTAAGGAATTAATTAATCTGTATCAATATACAATTAATTAATTTTATCTATTAAGGGTATCGTCACTCAAGTGTGACCTTTAGGGATCAACTGATCACCACCGTATAAACGACAGTAATGTCAAACTCTAGTCAGCCAATCATTACCGATTAATGTTGACCAGTTGACTTATAAAATGAATCATCCCTTTACGTATTCTTAGTATGAGTTTCAATAATGTGATCACACTATTTTTGAGGACACATATTCCAACAATCTCCCACTTGTCTGAGACAAGTGTGCGTCACCAATTCTCCTGTCCTATTACTATCTCCCACTCAATGCAAGGTGTCTTGCAGGTCGTTCTTGCAAGTGATCATATCAAGAGTGGTTTCCTCGATCTGGAGAGTAACCATCTAACTGGAACTATCTACCAAATATACCTTCCGAGCGTGGCCACGCATTTTCAGTTCACTACTCCTCGAGTGGCCCTGAGATATTTAAATAACCCTGACAAGGAGGTGGACAATTCTTATCGCACTATTTCCTTTGCTTAGACATAGCTCATCATGACCCAAGAGATGGCCATTTGACCTCATTTACGAAAGTCGTAGCGCATAACTCAAAGTCACTCAAAAACTGTGCCAACTTGGGCGAACAGTCTTTAGTCAAAGAATTGACTCAAAATAATACTATAGTAGCTCTTGCCATGACCAGGCTATATGAATTACCAGAACTCTATAAGCGGTCATTGCCCGACAGAGTGTCCCTTACAGTCTGCCTGTGTGATCAACTAGCCATCTCTTATGACCCTATGGCACTTGAAGTTGCCATCAATCGACTCACATTCTAGTCACTTAGAGACGTCGCCTCATGTAAGTAACCAGGGGCAATTACTATGTTAATCCAGTTCACTTTAATAGGGTTCAATGTTGTCTCAACAACCTATTTGGATATAACAAGGTAATGGTTGAGTTTAAGAAACTCAAACGATAAATGCGATTATATATATATATATATATATATTACACTTATCAAGGTGAAATAAAAGCTTGGTTAATGGATATACCATGTATCCACTTGGTACAACTTTGTGAATTGCTTTTTCCTTCTATTCGATGTCATTTATAATGTCATGAATTTCTCTGAGTACATGGCTAGTCTTCTTCATAGACTGGAGCCTTTTAACTTGTAAAATGCTCCCACGGTTAGCATATAACTTGTGATAAAATACTTGGCGAAAGGATCTACCCATAGTTCCTTTATTAATCACCATATCACCACGTACTCAGACTCCATTTGTAGAACTTGCAATGATTGATACTAGAACACTTTTCTAGTCACTTACTCCTAAGTCGATAAAATCAGTCTTGGATTTTGATAAATCCTTATAGTTTTGGAAACTAGAGTTTGTGTAACCCTTCCACACAACTTAGTATGTCAACCAAACACAAGACCGGATCCTCAGTTCTTCTCAAGAATTATAATGGACGTTCTTTAAAGGTTTTCAAATGACCTTATCATATGAAATAACTTGTCATTGACTTGTTATGCTCTAAGCATATGTTTCATCAGGGGATATGCATTTATTGGCGTACATGATCGTTCTAATGGCGGAAACATTAGCAATCGATCTCATGTGATCAACAACTCACGGGGTTCAGTGAATGACTATGATTCTATAATAGCAATTCCACTTTCATCAAAATGAATAACCTCCTCAACATATGTTGACATTAAACAGATAAAGATTCTTATCAACATAAGATATTAATCCATGTGCCAATTTAAATTTCTTTATATCATAATAGATTTGGAATTTTAGAATGCATCATGTTTTTCTTTCATCGAGAATTGAAAACGAAAACACTCCTTCAATGATGGCAGTGTTAGCATGTCATCCTTAATGACATTAACATGAAAGACAATTTCTCCCACTGATCTCCATGTATAAACATGGCAATATTGACTCACACTTAAATCCATGTATACTTATGGCTTCTCGATAACTCGAGTGAAACCATTTACTCATCACTTAATTGTACTGATCATTGCAATTTTTTTGTTTTTTTATTAATTGTTAATTAAAACCTCGTGCTCATGTCACAAACACACGCATTTCTAAATACCTATTTAGAAATTGGTTTTAACATCTAACTTGATCATTCACACTATAAGGTGTAGCAATGAAGATATGGATCTTAGCATAGTTACTTTTAACTTAGCTTTGTAGACAATTCAATGTCTAACCATACAACTCTTATGCATAGAAATTCACAATGGTTCGCTAGGCTCTTATGTAAGATTGAATTGAAATTTCTCGATATAAGCACTTCATAATCATTATTAAAGATCACTTTCTTTTGGTCTCTTCACTAGTCTTGAGTTTGACTTAAGAAGCTTTCTTTTGGTCTCCTCACTAGTCTCGAATTTGACCTAAGAAGCTTTCTTTTGGTCTCCTCGCTAGTCTCGAGTTTGTTGCAAATTTTCTCCCACTCTATCTTTTGAAAAATACGCCTATTTTTTCTCGTAAGATAGCTATGCAAGCAACAAACAATTCTCAAGAGAATGTCGCACATTTTGACCTTAATAGGTGACCCTCTTGTAATGACATTGTAATCTAGTAGTAAGATAGAATAACCTTTATAAGATAAAGGATTGGACTCATATCCATGTCTTATACAATTTTAGGGTCTTAAGACCTCCCATAACTCGTATGGAGTCTTATTAGTGGTTACAAGTCTTAGTTATAAGTGGTGTTCTCAATTGATTTATAAAATTCTCTACCTTGAGTTCAAATAACTCTATTTGACTTTTCAATCGTTCTATCTTATCTCAAATAAGATGTGATATTTAATCATAAAAGCATAAGAGGGAATCAAATTCATCGCTTATGAACTCATTACAATGATCCAATCGTTGTAATTCTTTTATGATCAATTTAAGTCAAATTAATTTATGTTGTTGATGTAAAAAGTGCATAATGACAAGTTTTTAGAACAAATAAATTCCATAAACCGAATGAATTGGGTTGAAAGCCAAGTCATTAAAATTCATACAACCATTGTTTGCAAAATGGAAATAAAACAAATTTCCATGTCCAACATGGAAATCAAAAAAAGTTCTAAAACAATAAGCCAGGATACAATAATACTAAGAAGACAATACAAAATAAAATCCAAGCTTCCATAGGTCTTCTACTATGGGCGGCTACCCTAGCATCCCTTTGTTGAAGATCTTCTTCAAGCTTGCTCCTCCTTGCCTTCGTCTTTGCTCACAGGCCCTATTTTACATTTAAAGGGGGTGAGAATCACAACTTGTATCTAAATACCAAAGTTGGGATTTATATCAATAACACAATAAATTAGAGAATTTATTACCTACTGGAGCCACACATCGAGCTTTAATATCTCCAAGATACTTTGGACAATTTCGCTTCTAATGGCCCGTACCACAACAATAGTGGCACTTATCTTCGGAAGATGCGTCTTTTTTGGTCTTGGATGAGCTATTCCCAATAGCTTTTGCTTTGTCCTTGTTGGGAGTGGGTTTCTTACCCTTTCTAGCGCGTTTCTTGAATTTCCCTCTGCTCTTTTCATTTATATTGAGTACGTCCTTAGTCATACTTACATTGAGACCCATGTCTCTCTCGGCTTGTACAAGAAAGTTGTGCAATTGATGGAAAGAGGTTTTCATGTTTTGCATATTGTAGTTTACCCTAAACTGTACATAAGCTTTGATGCGGTTCAAGGAATGTAGCACTCGATCAATAACAAGTTGCTCGGGAATTTCAACCCCTTGAATTTTGAGCGTTTTAACATGCTCAATCAATTTGAGCAAATGAGGGCTCACCTCTTGAGCCTCTTTGATGTTGAGCTCAAAGAATGCGGAGGCCGCCTCATATTGGATAATTTTAGGGGCTTGCGAAAACATGGTCACAAGCTTGGTGTGGATCTCATAAGCGGTGCCGATCTTAATAGCACTCCTTTGGAGATCGGCTTTCATAGAGAAGATCAAGACATTCTTGATCGCGGCCGATTCTTTTAGGTAAGCCTCATAGGCCTCCCTAACCGCGGCGGATGACCTAGTAGTAGGTGTAGCGGGAGCGGCTTCGGTAAGGTAACGGAGCTCGTCGTCACCTTCCGCGGCCAAGCGGAGTTGCGCATCCCAATCGTCAAAGTTAGTCCCATTCTTTTCAAATTTACATCGATCCATAAAGGATCGGAGCCAAGAAGCATTAGTGAGTGGTGGAGCGGTTCCACTCGTGGAAGCGGATGAAATCGGAGTTATCATTGCAAATTAATCGAATTGACTACAAAAAGGAAATGAAGAAAACAATTAACATTTATCATTTTACTTGTAAACATTTTTAACAAGGTTTTTAAAATTATGCATTTATATAATAACCTCGCACCTAAATTATATAAATGATTCCGAGATCCATCTTTACACAAATATGGGCACGGGAAACCGATACAACCCATACTTGCATAAATTTGGTGAATTAACTCTTTAATTGATTCAACTATAGAATTCTCGGTTGATGTATTTCATAAATTCCATCTCTAGCCCCGGAACATAAGACTAGTCTTTATATCCCGTTGAGACCAACCAAATTTCGCGTGTAATAACGTTTTATTACCCCACTTACTCAATGATAGATAAAAGTACACCGGGGAACCGAATCTACCCCAAATGTCAAAGGGATTCATGAGTCCTACTATTTGGTAAGGCTATTCTCAATTTTAAATATGTGAGAGGTCTTGTCGATTTCTTATCTATCATCTTTAAGTGAATTAAGTCGATGAATACTCGATAATTATAATTGACAATAGTCGATAAAATGATTAAATATGCATGTGTAGTTATGGCGATTTGGCAATGCATGCAAACATATAAAGCAAGCAAATAAAGAAAATAAATTTCTTAGTATGGCCTTTCCTAAAATAGAAAACGTTATATTCTATTACATATTCAGAAACCAACTCATTTGGTCCCTTGAATCTTGATGTGACACGCCTCCCAAGGACAAACGCCGTCTCGATCGGAACTCCTTTCCGAATGGCACCGTCTTTAGGAAACTCCGGGATAACAAATAATAAAATAATAAAATGTACATTTTACTTACTATTATACATTTGTAAAATAAAGTCTAATAAAATAAAATAAAATTGATTCGAGATCACAATAAATTACAACCGAATAGATATTCCCTTACATTACGGGCAATATCGATTAAATCTAAGGTCATACTAAGATAAAATTACATAATTCCAAAATATATAAAAGAAATGTGACATTCATCAATGAAAAATGCAGCATTATAATATGTATCTAACATGCCAATTATGTGCCAAATCGCCCTATTTAAACTTATATCGTAAATATAAACCGGTTTTATGGATATTCGCAATTTTAACTTATTAAAATTACACAAAATATTACTAAAATATAATTTTAGTCCAAGTTAATTATCCTAACATCTTAGGACTCTAAAATTAGTCATTACTGAATTTTTGACAATAATTCAACTTGATTTAATATTTATGCTCATAATAGACCTTAAAATCATAACCTTTTATGAAATAAATCCAAATTAAATTACAATAATTTCAAAATTTGAATGTCAAATTTTTTAACATTAAGGAAAAATTCCATGATCATATTGTCAAAAATCAAGGTTAAAATTTTTCGAATTTATTTCGAGAAAAATATGGTTGCAATTAATCGGTTTTATCAAATAAAATATCTAAAGCATATAAAAATTAATCTAATAAATTTTCTAACTTTATATCTGATATGTGGGATAATAATTCAACCTAAAATAATTTTCTCATGCCATGTATTTCATTTTAGCTATTTTTTCTAAAATAGTCACTATTTATGTCATTTTTACACTAAAAAATCATAAATCATGAAACATTAATCACGTTCATCTCAAATTTTACACACAGTGAGTAAAATGTGCATGTGACAACATATTAAAATTTCATGGCCTATTTCGAAGTTTAACTAATTTTAACCATTTTACCTCCATTTATGTCATTTTTATCTCATAAAAATTATAAATCATTCAAAATAAATCACATTTATACGAAATTTTACATACAATAAGTAAAATCATGCAAAACAAAGTTTAACTATTTTTAGCATTTTAATTACCATTTTATACATTAAATGTAATAAAATTCTAAAAATCATTAAAATGAGCCACAAATCACCATAAATCATCAAAATGACCTAAATTCATTTTAGGACCATAATATATGACATGCAAAAATTTTCGTGACCTAATTATATAAATTACAAATTTCTAGTTCTAAATTAGTCGGAAAAACTACGCCGATTATGCATGCAACAACCAAAACTCTGATACCACTTGAAAGGATTCAATAACCCTATAATTAAACTCATTTAATTTTAGATCAATATAACTCTTTTAATTAGATGTTGATCTTATGCATGCATAACATACATAAAATTAGGAGTAAGAATAAAATTCCTTACAATATGGAAATCGGATTTTAAGGGCACAAGTAAGAACACCTTTCTTACTTGTTCTTGAGCTGAAATATTGGATGATTCCTTTTGTCCCAAATGTATGAGAACCTCCTATCAATTGCACCAAGACAACTCCCTTAAAACTACTAAATAATTATCTAGATTAGTTTAGTAGTTATCCTTAAAATATAATCTAATATTAATTTGTATTACTACTTTTAGTAATTTGTATATTGGATATTAGAACAATTAACTTTCGAAAACTTATTTTAGAGAAAAGAGAGAAGAGTAAGAAGTCATTTTTCTTAGAATGAATATGAAAAAATAAGAATAATTCTTATTATGGGGGAGGGGGAAAACCGGTGGAGAGGAGGAGAGAGGAGAGTCAATGTATACAAAATGCTTTTTCAATTGTTCATCTCAAAATTACTACGGTATAGTTTAGGTTTAGTAGGTAATCATTGTGTTTACCACTAATAAAATGATTTTAACCATTTCACCTAAACCACCCTAAAACCGGTTCCCCTTGTTAATATAGAGTCCATTTTATTTTTGTCAATTTGTCAATTTGTCATATAATGTATGACATGTGACATGTAACATGTTATTAATAATATTAATGCATATTTAACAATTAAATATCATTACATATATTAATTTAATTATGTACAACAATTGACTAGTAATTCACAATTACAAGTAAATAAAATGGTCCATGTTAATATAATCTACAACATATTGCAATTATTATTAACTGTTCATTCTTAATTTAATTGTTTCAGAAAACAATATTTTAGTAATATAACAACTTAATTACTAAAACGAATCTCATTTAATCGAACGACAACAAGATTCATATTCTTACTCACATACGTGAATTGTTCAATTTTAAGGAATTAATTAATCTGTATCAATGTACAATTAATTATATTTTATCTCTTAAGGGTATTGTTGTAATACCCGTCCTTTTAGGGACCCTTTGACCAGCGTTGACTGACCTTGGGAGCGGGAATAGTCTTAGAAGTAAGTGCTGAAGTCATCTTGGGTTGCGTGTTAAGAGTGGTACTCGATAGAGTAGAGGCTACTCGATCGAGTAGCTAGGTTACTCGATCGAGTAGCGGGCTACTCGACCGCGTATGTTGGGTACTCGATCGAGTACCCAGTTTTTAGCGAGGGTTTTATATCGCGTTTTGTTAAATCCGCATATCACTTCCGCCACTTTCCTCCTATCTTTCAGTCGCCTCCTTCCCTTCCCTTCACCTCAAAACCTCCATGGAAGCCTTTGTGAAGATCCTTGTGCCTTAGGAGAGCGTCTCTTGAGTCGGGTAGCGGTCTTTTGCTGAGTTTCTCCCTATAGGTATGTCATAATCATCATCCGTGTTCTTGTTCTTCGTAGTTAGGGTTTGCTTGTTAGTAATCTAGAATTGTATCCTGGTTATAGGCGTTGCTTGGTCGCTGGACATGTTATCTGTCGGCATGGATGGGTTGCGGTGGCTTAAAGGTAGGTTCGCCTACTCAGTTTCTGTAGATGGTCTAGTGTGTCGGATGTTGTGGCTGTATAGTGTTTGGTTGTTTGATATAGTAATTGTATTGTCTTTGTGGTTGTGATCATTGTTGATGGTTCGCGAGGCGTGGCCTCGGCTGAGTGGGGTCACTTGCGGGAGTGGCTTCACGCCCTAGTTTCGCCTTCTGTGGAACCCGCCACAGAAAGGATGTGCACATTAATGGACAGGGTTATCGCTCAGTATGGTGAGCGGGGATTTGGTGGGTACGGCTGCGGTCCCCCACTGGTAGGACTGGTCCAGTGGACAGTCAGTGACAGAGGATGTTGGTTTATTGTGATTGTATGTAAGGCTGTTAGCGTCGTATTGTGTTGGTAGTTGTAGTCGTTATTGCTGCGTAGTATCTCAGTACTGACCTTGTGTGGTTGTTTGTTTGTTATGTGTCTGCCGTGATCCCCTATGGTGAGCAGTCAGTCTTAGCAGGTGTTGATGTTGTTGATAGCTGGAGTCCGGGCAGGGATGAGTCCTCACGAGATATGGCGGTCATAGTGAATAGTCTTTGAGTTGTACCTGTATATCGTATTTTGGTTTAAATCGCTTGTAATATATATCTTAATAGTTCTTTTATCGACAATTTGAATATTGCTATCCTCGGGCAACCGAGATGGTAACGTCCTTATATCCTAAGGAAGGCCTAGTTAAGGCTCCTCTGAATATGGGGGTGTTACAAAGTGGTATCAGAGCGACGATTTTGGAACCTGTAACAAATGAACATAATAAACGTAGAGAGTCTAATAAAATGAACCTGGTGTATGTGTAATGGGAGCCCCAGCTGATGC
Source organism: Silene latifolia (assembly GCF_048544455.1). NCBI lineage: Eukaryota > Viridiplantae > Streptophyta > Magnoliopsida > Caryophyllales > Caryophyllaceae > Silene > Silene latifolia. The sequence continues at coordinate 73,513,383 of NC_133536.1, forward strand.
TAGATTTTGGGTGAGTAGGCGCTCTCATTTCAAAATCTTGGCCCCATGACACTTAAGCCAGTCACATGGTATGGGAATGTGGGGTCCGTGTGTCTATGTGTGATATGCATGATAATTGTGCCGGAGCTACATCCGGTTAAGTCTTTGCTAGAAGTTAATAGGGGTGTGTTAGTGATATATTAGGCCGTGTATGGTAATTGTTGATGAGATCATTGAAGTTCTTTGAATGATTAGTGAGTTTATGTGATGGTTATGAGATATGTGACGAAAGTGTATGTAATGGAAATGCGTGAAAATGAAGAAATGAATGTTGCGACATGAAAAGTGAACACGTAGGTGTTTGCTATAAGTTAATAATGACGGGAGTCATATACGAGTTTACAAATCCACAGTAATTACTATGATGATAGTTATGGTATAGTTGAGTTATAATTCGAGACATAGCATATAGTAATGCATGTAAGCCTTGCTTGTTGGTTGAAAATTTTTCCGCTGCGTAATGTTTTATTCGTGCAAGATGAATTGCTTATGATAGAATGTAAGACATGATTGAATAATTTGTTTAAAAAGTATGCATTTATGTGATAAGCGAAAGAAAGAATTGATCTTGATTATATGCATCAAGTTAAGTGAACACGAGTTTCGTAGTAACAAGTAAAGTAAATTTAAGTGTAATATGACGGCGTGATTATGTTCATAGAATGACTCGGTAGCACTAGTACGGCGTGTACCTTATTAGTAGGGCGATACGTTATGCGTGGGTAACAAGTGTAAAACGTGATTGAATGCGGTAATTAGTGCCGAATCCCGAACTTAGTTTGGAATCGACACGTGGTATTATTTTGCAGGTATCTTCAAGTTACTTAGTATTTCTGACCGAGTACTTAACCATACTTGACCGAGCGCGAGTGCTTACTAGACCGAGTAGACCTAACTCGATCTAGTTAGGAAGCTATAACGTCGGGATGTGGGAAAATTCCTGCAGATACTCGATGATTTAGCTCCTACTCGATCGAGTAGGGTGGTACTCGATCGAGTACCCCAGGCACTCGATCGAGTAGGTTACTGTACAGTGATTCCTACGGGTTTCTTAAAACCCCTAATCTTTCTATTTCTTCTTCTTCTTTCCCTATATTTCGACACACCTAAACCTAATCTTCTCAAATTCCTTATTTCCTTTCAAACCTTCTCATACTCTTGGGTTAGTGGTGATTCTTGGGTTAATTTCTTTGCTTAATTTCGTTTCTTTACTTTGTTAATCAATCAAGGTATGCTTTCCTTCCTAATTTATGCGATTTATTGCTTTGAATGTGTTAGAATGGTGAAATAATCTGAAATTTTCGGTTCACATGGGTAGGTTGTTGTTTTTGATGGTTGAAATATGATTCACATGCCTCCTTTTTATGCTTGTTGGTGACTAATTGATGTAAATTAGATTAGAAATTGCAAAATTCGAAATCGAAATTTCTAGGGTTTCCAAAATTGAAATTGATTTTTGGTTATTTTACAATGGTTAGATGGTAGAATTGAGCCTTAAGTATTGTTTATATCATGTTGGAGGATAGATTTTTGATGATTTTACCCTTAGAAAGTTGCCTTAAAACTCCGTCTTAAAAGTGCCTCAAATGGAAATTCGTGATTTATAATTGAAAATTGATGTTGTAATTGACATTATAAGTATGAGTTGAACTTCAAAATGAAAGTAGAAACAATAATTGATGAAAATATGCCAAAATTATCACAGCTGTAAAGACCGTTTGAAAATTCTAATTGAGTTGTTGTTCATAATATTGAAGGGTGATAATGATATGTTCTAAGTTATTCTTGTCCATGAACTAGTAAGAATGCCTCACATGTGATTAAAAGTGTGTTTGGAACAACCTTTAGAAGCATGCTAGGATATTCGAATTTGTTGAGCATATGTAATCACCATGATAATTTCTTTCACAACTATGGCTTATGAGTAGTAATAACCTGCGCTTACATGTCAAATTTTGGAAACTGCTGGTGCATGTGTGTACTTAGCTTAATGTTCGAAGCTAACAGGCGTAGATTATGTGCTTCACATGTTGAAAGTTGTTGATAAATTGGTATGCCTAGCTGAGTATATCGAATTCGAATTACATGAAATAAATGCTTGAATGTTTATGCAAGTTGTTAAACTTATTCCTAAAGCAGATGCCGAGACTGAACCTTGGAATCCGCCAAAGTAAGCGGGGGAGGGGTAACCCACCGAGATGGGGGAGGGGAGTGGACTGTGGTACCCCGATCCCGAATACCCTACGATTGTTTTTGTTGATTTCAAGCGAGAGGGAGCGTTTTGTAGCCTTACAAAAACGCAAAATGAGACCTACGAAGTGTATAGACACGACTGTGTTAGAGGAGTTGGAGATAGAGACGGATGTCCGTCACATATTCGAGACCTTGGGTTTTACGGGTTTGTATAGGCTGAGGAAGCATACTTACCCTTTTCTTACCTTGGAGTTCATGAGCTCTTTTAGCTATGACCAGGGTCGATTGTTGAGTTTAGATTGATGAATACCGGTTTTACGTTGACTATGGATCTGTTTGCCTCTTACCTTGGGTTGGCCAAGCCTCCCAAGGACTCCATAACCGATATCCCGGTGAGTGCGGCGTCGCCGCCTAATGCCTTGCTTGACCGGGAAGCAAGCTCCCACCTCGGGCAACATCTTTGATTAATGACGTTAAAACATATTACCTTGAGAGTCTTTCTCCGTTCTCTTTCGAACCTCCTCTATGTGAAAGGATATCATAAATTGAATAATCATGAGGTCTTACTTCGATGTCTTACCTCAACCCGGAGCGGGCCAGGAAAGTGGTCTTTAATGCTCCGTCTATGGTTTGTCTTGCCCTTGCCTTGATGGCTTTTTCCTCTTCCCGTGCACGAGTTGTGGCGCTATTGCCACTCGGTTAGTTGAAAAGCTAACCTCTTTTGAGGCTTCTTCGGAGTACGTGCCTCTAGCTACCCCAGTGCCTACCATGGATCGTGACTACTATCTCGACCTGAAATGGTTGAGGACCTTGGCTGACGGTAGCCTAGCGTGGAGGGTGTGGGGCATGAGTTGGATGAAGATTCCAGCTCCTGAGCACCTCCCACCCACGGAGCCTTTGGAGCCCGCAGTAGTGACGGTGGACTCCGATGATGAGGAGGAGGAGGATGATGACAGACCCCGCCATCTGCAGACCTATCTCATCGACGGCACCATCCTCGAGGAGATGCCGAAGCCGATGAAGGGCGAGAATGCGGGAGTTGCGGTGGTGGAGAGACCCAGATTGGGGAGGGGACCCCGTCGAGTGAGGGAGAGGGCCTCGGAGACTAGGCCGCAGCCGGTAGCGCCACAGCAGCAGCAGCATCCTTTTCCGTGCTACCCTTACCTCGACACCCCGGAGACGCGATCCAGCTACTTGGCAGATAGAGTGTCATCTACCTTGACACTCCGGAACATGCACGAGATGGCGTACGCTCAGGGGATAGGGACCGAGGGACCGCATCCAGTGTGGTGGAGTGGAGTTGGGGACTACTCAGGGGTCTTCCTTTCCTACGGGGTGGATCAGTCGACGTGGGGGGCACCTCAGTCCTTTCCTTACGGTGGCTTGACTCCATGGTACGTGGGCCCAGGAGCAGGAGCAGGAGTGGATGCGGGGATCGGGTCATCGGGAGCAGGTACTTCTGGTGGTGGTGATGATGAGGTGATGTTCGAGCAGCAGCAGCAGCAGGAGGAGTGATATTCCTTGTTCTTATCTTTGTTGATGGTAGTTGGTGTTAGGTGGTGATATTGTTGTTAGACTTTAGTAGTTATTTCTTTGAGGCTTGATTCTGGACTTGTATTGTGGCCATAAGGCCGGATTTGATACGTGACTTGTTGCAGGACGTTAGAAGTCGGGGAAATCGTCCCGACTCGATCTTTATGTTGCAAAGATGTGCATGTACGTGATTTATAACAGGTTTTATAAGGCTTTGGCCTATAGGTACTCGATAGAGTACCCCGTACTCTATCGAGTAGCTGCAGGGAGACGTGATGAAAAGTTTCTGATCTTTGGGCTACTCGATCGAGTAGCCAAGACACTCGATCGAGTAGCATGGCACTCGATCGAGTACCACGACACACTCGATCGAGTAGCACTGTTACATGAGGTTTTCGAAAATTTAAAATGTTCAATTGTTTTATAATTGCAAGTTTCATATTTAACGTGGTTGTTAGTGCTTAGTAACATCGTTGAACCATTAATTCTCTATGTTGGAAGTCGTGCTTCAGTTTTCTATGCATATTGTTATTAATTAATAAACCGGTGATAGATTCTTTTGCTTAAATGCTGCATACGCCTTGTCCTCATCCCATTACCGGAATTAAATCTTCTCACATGTTTGTGCATACCATTTTAACGTACCCGCTAGATGGCGGCTAATTATCCCGGTGGCTTGTGTATGAATTCTAATTTAACGAGTTTGTGCGTAACGAGTAATGTCCACGATAGATAATATGTTTTAACCCATGTCATGAATCAAATAATAAGTAAAATGCGTGGAAATTTGGGTGGTGAACTTCGGGGACGAAGTTCTTTTTTAGAGGGGAAGAGTAATGTCGCGAAATAAAAAGGTTGTTTTTGAATAATGTTCGCTTGTTTATAATGTTGTTGGTATTATGTTTTGCTTGAGTTAAAAAAAAAAAAAAAAAAAAAAAAAAAAAAAAAATTCCTGAAGTATAACGAATTACTTTAGTTCTGTAAAGTGAGTGTGGTTGTATGTTTCAAGAGACGGTCATGAAGAAATAGTTATAGTGCGATGAATCGTATTTGGATCACGTTGCCGAGTAACATGGTGGCATTAGTTGTACCACATGAAAGTGGATATGAGACATGTTCTAGATTGATAGTTTGATAGTTGTTACTGTATGTTGGGTGATTGTGAGTGGCGATTCGCATTGCGAGTTAGATGCTTTATATATATATAGAATAACGGTTGACGGTGATAACGCTTGCATGATAGTGGTAAGAATCGATAGGTATAATTGTGGACGGTGATGATGATGACATAGGGGGGGATGGAATTTCCAAGAGGTAATGGTTTGACCGGGAAGATTGGTGAGATTGTGTTGGTTCCGTGTCGTGAGCAGGAGAGGTGAGTTGAACTTCGGGGACGAAGTTCTTTTTAAGGGGGGAAGACTGTAATACCCGTCCTTTTAGGGACCCTTTGACCAGCGTTGACTGACCTTGGGAGCGGGAATAGTCTTAGAAGTAAGTGTTGAAGTCATCTTGGGTTGCGTGTTAAGAGTGGTACTCGATAGAGTAGAGGCTACTCGATCGAGTAGCTAGGTTACTCGATCGAGTAGGGGGCTACTCGACCGAGTATGTTGGGTACTCGATCGAGTACCAAGTTTTCAGCGAGGGTTTTATATTGCGTTTTGTTAAATCCGCATATCACTTCCGCCACTTTCCTCCTATCTTTCAGTCGCCTCCTTCCCTTCCCTTCACCTCAAAACCTCCATGGAAGCCTTTGTGAAGATCCTTGTGCCTTAGGAGAGCGTCTCTTGAGTCGGGTAGCGGTCTTTTGCTGAGTTTCTCCCTATAGGTATGTCATAATCATCATCCGTGTTCTTGTTCTTCGTAGTTAGGGTTTGCTTGTTAGTAATCTAGAATTGTATCCTGGTTATAGGCGTTGCTTGGTCGCTAGACATGTTATCTGTCGGCATGGATGGGTTGCGGTGGCTTAAAGGTAGGTGCGCCTACTCAGTTTCTGTAGATGGTCTAGTGTGTCGGATGTTGTGGCTGTATAGTGTTTGGTTGTTTGATATAGTAATTGTATTGTCTTTGTGGTTGTGATCGTTGTTGATGGTTCGCGAGGCGTGGCCTCGGCTGAGTGGGGTCACTTGCGGGAGTGGCTTCACGCCCTAGTTTCGCCTTCTGTGGAACCCGCCACAGAAGGGATGTGCACATTAATGGACAGGGTTATCGCTCAGTATGGTGAGCGGGGATTTGGTGGGTACGGCTGCGGTCCCCCACTGGCAGGACTGGTCCAGTGGACAGTCAGTGACAGACGATATTGGTTTATTGTGATTGTATGTAAGGCTGTTAGCGTCGTATTGTGTTGGTAGTTGTAGTCGTTATTGCTGCGTAGTATCTCAGTACTGACCTTGTGTGGTTGTTTGTTTGTTATGTGTCTGCCGTGATCCCCTATGGTGAGCAGTCAGTCTTAGCAGGTGTTGATGTTGTTGATAGCTGGAGTCCGGGCAGGGATGAGTCCTCACGAGATATGGCGGTCATAGTGAATAGTCTTTGAGTTGTACCTGTATATCGTATTTTGGTTTAAATCGCTTGTAATATATATCTTAATAGTTCTTTTATCGACAATTTGAATATTGCTATCCTCGAGCAACCGAGATGGTAACGTCCTTATATCCTAAGGAAAGCCTAGTTAAGGCTCCTCTGAATATGGGGGTGTTACAATTGTCACTCAAGTTTGACCTTTAGGGATCATCTGATCACCACCGTATAAACGACAGTAATGTCAAACTCTAGTCAGCCAATCATTACCGATTAATGTTGACCAGTTGACTTATGAAATGAATCATCCCTTTACGTATTCTTATAATGAGTTTCAATAATGTGATCGCACTATTTTTGAGGACACATACTCCAACAGACTCTTGTACATAGAGTTGAGCAAATGGAACACACGGTTGGGATCCATCATGGTTGGTTCTCGGCGAGATCATCCAAGCTTTGGACAAGAAGAGCTCTTATGGAGGAGCTCCCTCGTTCGGATCTCCAAGGATCCTCTAAGTGTTGTTCTTGGAGAGGCTAAGGTATGTAGAGCCTCCGGCCGATTCTTGTTTTTACTCCTTCCGTCACCTTACTATGAGGACGAAGTTGTACTCGGATAGTTTCGCATCCACCGAGGCCTATAGGACCTCGAGATTGGTTGAGGAGGGTGGTCCTCATATCCGTTGGGTGGTTCCATGGTGGCACTTGAGGTCCTTCACGGTGTTTCCCGCTCCGGCCGCTTATTCTTGTTCTTTGATGGTGGTGGGTTTGAAGGTTGCTTCCTTCATCTATCCCGAAAGGCTTATGAGGCAAATGGGGCGTCAACAAAAGCTGCCCGCTCAAGATACCCTCGGATAAGAGAGTGTTTTTCGAAACTCCGAGCTTATGGAGGTCTTAGAGAGGTGGTGGGCCGCCCGGCTAACTTGGGAGGTACCAAACCTCGTTGCCACGACGTGGGTAACTCCTGCTTATGCCAAGTGGTTAAGTGCTCAAACCGTGGAAGAAAGGTCCAAGTTCCACAAGGATGAGGTCGTCGACTTGAAGTATAGAGAAGTTAGCAAAGCCAACCATGCCTTCTTTGACGACTTTGCTGATGATGTTACTGTTGGAATATGTGTCCTCCGACAATAATGCGATCACAAATGTCGATCATGATGATCACATGTTTAAGTCTCATTTTAAGAATACGTGTGGGAAGTAATTTTTTACAGTCAACTGGTCCACACATATCGGTAATGATTGGTTGACTAGAGTTTGACATTACTGTCGTGTGACGGTGGTGATCAGTTGATCCCCTTAGGTCATACCTAAAGGGTAACACTCTTAATTGATTATTTAATTGATCGTATGCTGATATGGGTTAATTAAATTGCTTAAAATTAACGGACGATTTTGTGAGTATTATTGACGTATCTTATTGTAATTCGATTAAATAAGATACTGTCTAAGTAATCAAATTGTTTTATTACTTAGATAAAATCATTGTTTACGAAACAATTGAAACTGAATGAATAATATATTATAAATACAAGATGTTGTGATTTATAATTGGTAAACCGTTTTGGTATAAGTAATTATGAATTACTAAGTCGATTTTGTACATGACGTATTTTTATTAATACGTTGAATTTTAATATGTTAAAAATGCATTACAATTACACATGACTAGTGACATGTGACAATTGACAAATTACAAAATATAAATTGGACCTCCCATTTTATAAGTGCCGAAAAAAAAATGGAGGGAATAAGGTTAATATTGTGTTTTGTTTATGTTAAGTGGAAAACATGATGATTAACCTAAATAACTAGCTTTGCATGGCTAATTGCTTTTGTGAAGAGCATCTTGGCCATGCATTGGGTCCTTTTTCTTCCCCCACTCGGTTTCCACCTAGAAAAACAAGAGTGTTTCTTCTATAATTATTCTTCTACACACTACATATTTTTCTAGTGTAATTTTATTCTATTCTCTAACATATTACTAGAACTTAGAGAGATAGAAAATACTCCATCATTTTTCCTTCTCTTGACCGAAATACTAGAGAGCAAAAACAATATTTTGGGTCAATTTTTGGTAAGATTAATATTGTTCTAGATCAAATAATATTAATCTTTTAAGAGGTTACCTTGGGTATATGCTTTTGGGAGAGATTCTATACTTGAATCTTTGTTCATCCATTATTTGGAATGCTCAAGAACTAACAAGAAGGAGATCTTGTTGGTGCCCATAAAACCGAAATCACATAGTAAGGAAAATGATTTCTTCTCTTTTAATTTAAGTTTGCATGCATAAGATTTGTAAATTAATTTTATGACTAAATTAATTGTAACATATAAGAATATGTTGTTTATGAGATATAGATTTCTAACAAGCGGTATCATGAGCCTTAGGTTGTTTGCATGCAAATCGGTTATAGTTTTTCCGAGTTATACGATTAACATATAAAACTTATAAATTTGTGTTTATTATGATATATCATGAAATCAATTATGCATGTTAAAGTTTCTGGTCCTAAAATGTATTTAGGATATTTTGGTTAATTTATGGATTTTTATTGTTCATTTTATATTATAATGGCATTAAAATGTGATTTTATGATAAAAATGTCATTTTTGGACGAAAAATAGCTAAACTTCGATTTTTCCGGTGGTTTTTGGATATGTTTTCATATATATTATCTATTGATGACCTGTAAAGTTTTATAATAAAATGAGTTGTTATGCTCGAAATATGGATTTTTCATGATAAAAATCGAATTTAAATGAAAAATAGGTTAATATGAGTAATATTTCGAATCTGGTCATATAAATTTGGTATGTTGTCACATGCAATTTTACAAGATGTGTGTAAAATAATTGGCTATAATGATGTCTTTATGCATGATTTATGAATTTGTGATGAAAAATAACATAAATAGTGACTTTAATTAGTATAAATTGCTAAAACATACTTCATGACTAAGGAAAAACGTCACATGTTGCATTTTATCTTACTTTTCAGATCTAAAAGTGAAAAGTTAATAAAAATAATTTTTCTCATATTTTTATGGTAATAATTGATAAATCAGATAAACCGCAACATTGTTTTTCCTCGTTAAAATTCGAAATTTTTAACCTAAGTTTTTGAACATTATGAGTGTCATGGTATTTTTTCAGAATGTTCATGAGTTTAAAATTTTAAATTTCAAATTTATTTGAAATTTTTATGATTTATTTGAAGTTTATGGCATTATATTGTAATTTTAAGTCCTTTTATGAACAATATTAAGAAATATAAGTTAATTATTGTCAAATGTTAGTGGAGACTAATTTTGAGTCCTAAGTTGGTTAGGGTAATTAACTTGTACATAAATATGAATTTATGTAATTATAGTGATTATAAAGGGTTAAATCACGCAAATCCGTAAAAACCGATTAATATACGATATTGGCTCCTTAAAGGCGATTTAGCATAAAATTGGGCATGTTCATACATATTATAATGCTGCATTTTATTTATGATTGTCATAATTTTATTTTATGTAATTTTTGAATTATGTAATTTTACTTAGTATGGCCTTAGTTTTAAATTGGTATTACCCGAAATGTATGGGAATATCGATTCGGTTGTAATTTATTTTGATCTCGTATCACCGTTTTGTAATTTAATAGATTTATTTTTATTTTAATTACAAATGTATAATAGGAAATTATGTAATTTGTTTTGTAATTTATTTATTCCGGAGATTCTTGAAGACGGTGCCACTTAAGACGGCGATCCATTAAAGACGGTGTTACCTCGAGATGCGTGCCAAAACCGAAGTTCAAGGGACCAATGGAGTTGGTTTCCGAATATGTAATAGTTTATTAGATTTACTATTTTTTAGGAAGGCCATACTAGGATTTAATTTATGCTTTGCATTTTATTTATATGTTGCATGCATCGCTAAATCGCCATAACTAAAACATGCATTATCATTTGATCGAGTATTTCGACCGTGTCAATTACAATTATCGTAGTTCACCGCTTTAGTTCACTTAAAACGTGATAGATAATAAATTGACATGACCTCTCGCTAAAATAAACAATTGAGACATAGCCTTACCAAAAAGTAGAAACCACGAAAACCTATTTCGTGAGGGAGTGCACTCGGCTTTACCGGGGTACAAACCTTGTTACGTAGGGGAAGTGGGTGATAAATGTCTACCCACCGAATTTATAAAGATGAGGGTTGTTTTCGGCTTTACCGATGCCCAAGTTGATGTAAATTTGGATCATGGACACATTTATTCGAAATTTGGGTTGAACTCAACGAAAGTATTCTCGACGGTTGCCGGATGTGTTTCGGGCTAAAGATAAATATTAATGTAATTTTATCGACCAAGAGTTCTAAAAGTAGAATCGGTTAAAGCGTTAATCCACCGAGTTATATTGATAAGGGTTGTATTCGGCTTTACCGATGGCTAAGTTAATGTGAATTTGGGTCTTGGAATCATTTATAATAGTTGGGTAGAGGTCACTATATAAATGCTTTACTTGTTAAATTATTTACAAGTATTATTATAACGACAAATGTTTTTTGTTTTCCACTATTCCGTTATCATTTTATTCTATTTCTTTACCACAATTCATATACGATATTATTTCGATTTTTATTCAAATCTCCATTAAAACATCGTTACTAAAGACAAAATTTGAATTTTTCTTCTAAAAACCTCGTATTATCCATTATAAGGATCTCTTGTCAAGAGTATAGATGAAAGTTATTCGTGATCAAAAGGGTTTTTGATTCTTGACTAACATATCTACTTACAATGAATTGTTTCTCATATGCTTAATTGAGTTAAGTACTTTGAAACGTTACATCATTTTGGTAACTAGATTTGTTTGAAATCAAAATTGACCAAAATACCGCAACCACTTCAATGAAAGTTTTAAGACTAAACAGAACAATTGAAGAGTAGTCTTCATAAATTTCAATTTTGCTTCTCTAAGCAAAGACTCATTGAAATGAGTGGGAGCACTCTCTTAAACCGTTAAGAAAAGGATAAGGTTTTAAAGAAGTAAAATTAGAATGGAATTGATACTAGGAAATGTTAAAAGTAAAGTTATTGAGAACTCTACTACAAAAATAGACAAAGAGGACGGTTAAAAACCGTCCTAAAACCTTAAAACAACCGTCCTAATTTCACCCGTCCTCGTTGCCTAAGATGACGGTTGACATAAAGTCAATAAGCCTCTTTTGATTTTTACAAGAGGACAGTTGGGGCTTAGAACCGTCTTCTTTGCATTTTTAAAGAGGACGGTTCTGTGTCTCAACCGTCTTGTTTTGAACATATTGCGCGCATAATTTTCGCTCCAACTTCATGACGCTTTGTCAAGGAACCGTCTTCTATATATCTTTTTCTTTTAAATCAATTTAGTGCCAATTTATGAATATAGCCCGCCCAATTTTTGGCGCCAATTTATGAATATAGCCTGCCCAATTTTTGGCGGCAATTTATAAAATCCAATTTTTGGCACCAATTTATAAAATCAAATACATGCTCATTGACAACTAGATTTTTGAAATAAAAATTGTTTCATTCATAACCTATACGACAATAGTCGTATAGCTTAATTATATCCTCCTACATTTCAGAAAATCCAACAAATCTTACATTTATACTCTTCTTTAACACACGAACCTCGTTTACCAACTTTTTCAACGACACGGTTCTCCACTTTTGCCTGAACTCAAGACTAACTTTTACGCCAAGAAATATTGTTGATGTTGTTGGGTCTAAAGGCTTAGTCTTTGGTTGTGTAGAATTGGTTGATTCCCGTGCTTTTTCTTCTCGTGTATTTTTCTGCAAGAAGGATGAAAATAAAGATAAATAGAAATGTTACACTGCAAATTCTCCAGATTTTCAAGGGAGAGGTTTATGATACATGGCTCTTTAGCATGGAAAACATTTAAGGCTGAATTATTAAGGTTAGCAATTGAAATTACCTCATTAGGACTATGAATATTACTTTGTGGCCATTGAACAAATGAGCCCTTAGCATCATTTAATATCTCCAAGTCGTCACCGGGCACCGGCAACAAAACATTTTCGGACCCACTGTAGACTTTCTTGATTGTGACTTTTTTAAAACCAACACATAGGGAGGCGCCGTGAACGGAAATAAACTCCCCATTACGTGACATGTATACCAACCCTGAAGCCACCATCTTTATCGGTTTTCCTGCCAATGATAATATAAAATTTTTCCAAGTCTACACAACTCAAATTAATATAATTTCATATGTCATCTATATAAATATATGTATAAGAATATTAAAATACCAATACTGGACTTGTAAAAAAAAAAAAAAAAGCCGCATATAAAAAGTCGACCAGCATACTAGTAATCATATGAAAATATACTAATCATACTTCATAGTAAAACATGTCAATCGTAACAGGTCATAACTCAGGCTATAACTCAGAAACAATTAAACATAAGACTCACAATTAAATAAGATGATTCCTTAGCTATGATTTTAGTACTGAGATTATCTACCAAAATTAATTTTAGGAGACTGTTTCATTAACCTATTAACTGTTAGTTTAGTTCGGTTTAATCGATAGGTAAACTGAAAAACATGATACTCATGTTGCTAGTTAGTAGTAATTTAACTATAAGACTAATACTGCTTCTTTTGATAGAAAGGCAGGTAACCATATTATAAATAGGCCATGAAGTTCGATACACAATGTCAGCTAAGTCATCCGGACAACTATCAACCCATACTTTAGCAGATTACATGAGCCATTACATGAGGTAATTTATTCCCCTGCCTACGAACAAAACCGAACTTACGCGGTCTGAAATTACAAGGCAGCATTAAAATGTCTCTATTGACAACCGAAGATTCCCATTTGATTATTAGATGAAAATTTCTTTGGTGTCAGCATACTAACAAGATTAGAACAGTCTGACGCAACAACAAGATGAGACTAATACTGCTACATTGAAAGTATGTCACTCTCTATCCGAGCTCAGATCATGATTAGCTAACTTTGATATCAGTCTTTCACCGCAAACAAATTCAAGTCATCTACACGCATAGATACATAAATATGATATAGTGAGAGAGATCATATGTACATGTAGCTTAGATACGATACGATACTTAGATACTTCATTTTAGACCATAATATTGAAAATTTCATACAAAATAGCCGTATCAGATAATCCGATACGTATTTTCTCGGATACGAGTAGACGAGTCTGAGTAACATTGGTTATAACACTGCTTTCCTTGCTTCCTGTTAGCTTATTATACGACTAAATGGTGACCTGGAGTTTTCTTAATCTGCTGTCCTTTTCTTGGTGCTTCTTGGAGATAAATTTGTAAATAATTAGTAGAGAAAAACTGTAAGAGTGTCGGAAAATAGATTGATTACCGAAGCTGGGCATTTCTAGACTAGTTTCTGAATATGCTGTTAACTCTCCATTTGGTTTAGAGGCCACAAGTGATTTTGAGGTTAAAATGCTTTTCTCTGGCTGCTCATGTAGTAATCCAGAAATGTTCTTATTCGGGGCTTAACAACTAACTACATGTACACACGACTGAATCGTCCCATTTTTAACTGTGCAGCTAACATGTCCCCGAAGAGTAATCCCAATCCATGAGACTATCCAAGAGGGGATGATAAAGATGGTTCCTATAAACCCATCAACCAAAGCAGGAAATAACTCTAACCTTAAGAGAAGTAAAAGAGGTAAAAAGACAGTCAAAAATAAATAAATAAATAAATAAATAAATAAAGAAAAAAAGGAAATCCTCTAACCTTAAGAGAAGTAAAAGTGGTCTAACTTAGAATGCTACACCGTACAAAGCAGCATAATGGCACCCGAAATCACTCGGTATCCTTCTCAAGGTGTGTATTTCAGACAAAGAAGTGTTAATTGATATTCATTTCATGGTTTTCGTTATTTATTATTTTGTGGTTTATTCCTGTTTACTCTTATTTCGACATTGTGGTTAGTTTAGGAGACGTTCTCGCTCGACAGTTGTATGCCATTGTACTGCTTTCTACGGTGTAGCTTATGAAAGACCCAGTTTCAAGAGTTTTAAGAGTTTTAGAAGCATTGAGTAATAGTTGATCAGAAATTACTTGCAAAACTGATTTCATAAAAGAAAAAAGTTATGTGCTGATCCAATTGTCAGACAGCTTTCAATTCATTAAAATATTACCTTTTTAAGCCTTCTGGTTACAAATAAAATATGGGATTGAAAAATTAAGCCTCTTGCTTTACTCTTTGTCACAATGAGTTCTATATAAATTTGATAAAATGTTACTGTAAGTTCAGTATACGAAGTATAGTATACGAAGCTGTTGTATATGTATCGCAAATTCGATGAATTGCTATTTCATACGAGTATAACTCACACACTTCACTTCATACATCAAAGTATTTTACATTCTATGAATTACCATTTCATACGAGTATAAACTCGCACTTCTTACAATCATTTTATTTGAATTTTATTCATCTTAATCAAGAGCTTGAATCCCAATTGAGAACCTCTTCCAGCAAAATCAACAAAATGGAGCAGTAGCAATAATCAAAAGTTTCAATTTTATTTCTAACCTTCTACCCAAGTCACATTAATAATCTAACCATTTCCCATTGTAAGGGTCGGTCTCATAATAATCTAACTTAAAATCGTCTTATACGAAAAGCTTGCAGTAAGAAAGATTGAAAAATTCAGCAAAATCAACCATTATACAGATAAGCACAAGAAGAGTAAGGGGATTCGGGATAAGCACAAGCAGATTAACGAAAAAATGAAGCAGTAGCACAAGCAGATTAACGAATTATCAGAAATTAAATGATGAATATGATAAGAAAAATTGCTTTCATTGTTCAATTATGGTAGTTACGAAATCAATTTGTACTAAATAAACGATTTATTATGTACTTAATGAAGAATATGACGATTGACACACACCTTGGTAAGGCGATGAATGATTGGCGGTCATCGGTGGTACGGTGTTGCTTTAGAGCGTTGATGAAGAATAATGTCATGGCGGTGGTTTGCGAGGCGCTGGTGGTAGCATCAGAGATGAACGAGAGACAGACGATGAGGGTGATTTATGCTTTAGGGTATAAGGGTTTCGTGCGTGTATTGTGTTTGAATAGGAGGATTGGTAATTTGGATCATCACTATTAAAATACAAGAAGACGGTCTAGTAATATAACCACCTTGTTTTTTAATTAGAAGATTGTTTTATTGACCAACCGTCCTTGTTGCTTTTATAACGAGGACGGGTGTCTCTATTAACCGTCCTAAATATGTAATCACTAATGACGCCAAAATAATTGACTAGTATAAGACAGTTCCGTGTCCAACCGTACTCTAAGGGGCGTCCTCTTTGAGTAAAATTGTAGTAGTGGAATAACGATACTAAACCTATCAATCCCGACCGATAAAGTTTCCATTGTGTTAATTGTTGGACGCTAGAAAGGAAACTACCCCAAATTATTTAAGAATCAACAAGTTAGTTGTGGGACATCTAATGGGACCTTCTTCTTTAAATGTTTATTTGATTGACATAAATTTTGCTAGTACTACTTCGTCAATATTAGAAACCAGTGGAGATTTTCATCATTATATTTGATACATAGGATGATTAGAATATGACGACTAGCAACAATGATGTTGAGAGATAGAGTCATTGTGTACTCAATCTAGTTTTTGAGTTTAAAGTTGTACTTAATTGTGACTATTAAGTGCATAAACTCCAAATAAGAATATAAATTTGTTAAGATACAAAAGAGGTTTCACTTTTGTGACCCTATACACCGTGATTTGACGTATGGCCAGCCCATTATCAAGGTGAATATATTCTAAACCAAACTAGAATGATATATCATGTAGATGATGCAAGACTCAAATTGGTATCCCAAGATTAAACCTTAAATTCTGGAATGATGAACGCAAAGAGTTATCGAGTACTCATGAAACCATTAGATCTTATGGTATATGCGTATCTTGTATTCAAAGCAAGATGTCTCGTGCTTTTGGTTGAAAAGTAGATCGAGGTTGTAATTCATTGATCCAAAATAGGTAGATCTTTTTCTTTTACCAACGATTTAAGTTAACGCTGATGTATTCACTTAATAAGGTAAATAGAGAAATCTTTGAAGAAGTTCAAAGATTTCAAAGAATCACGATCTAGTCATGATGGGATTATCGAAGTGAAGACTTTGATATAAGCCAAATGAAATGTGATATAGTATCACAAGTTAATCTCTCTTAACACACATTATGGGATAATGTGTGGTTGGATAAGAATTCAAACGCTATTCGATATGGTTTGGACTTCAATCAAGTTACTTTGAGTTACTTGATCCTTTTGGAAATTTTATCATTTTGTCTAAATTATTTTTCCACTAAATCTAAAACAAATCATATGACATATGAAATGGCAGGGTACCATATTTTTAAGTTTTTTCAAAAGAAACAAATGGTCATTTTTCTTACTATAATCACGAATACAACGGGATTGTGGCTCGTGAAGCTGTCTTTCTAAAATACAAGTTTATTTCTAGAAGACAGAGTGGGAGAAAATATTCAAGAGCCACAAATTGTATTGTGCCAAAGGATGTTATGTCGCAAGAAACTGGTCTTTCTTGGCTACATGAGACGTTTTGTGTAAAACGTTGTTTCTTCAAAACCTAGGAAGTTAAAGTCGTCACTTGTTGAAGATGATGAATGCATGTTACTTTTAAGAAAGTAAAAGAGCTTACAACTTACAATGAAATTGTTTGATTCAAGTTGATTACTTCTGGAAAGTAATGAACATTTGACTTACATGAGAGTGTTTAAGTCACAACTCAATACAAGGCTTAGAGCCATGAAAATCCGAAATAAAAGGCTTGATTAGTGACAAAGGGTTTTGCACTAGTTGAAATGCTTAAGTGTATTTGGATCTTCTTAGGGATTGTGTTTCATTATGATGAGATATATATAGCGAGTGAATCTAAAACCCACTTCTTCATAGAAGGAATGTATTCGATACATGTTATGAGTTTTGTAGATTCTTACAATCCTAAGATAATGTAAAACTTAAAAGAGAGTCTTAAGTAAGACATCAAAGAGTTGGAATGAATGTTTTAATCATGTTATAAAACCTGTCTCGATAAGTCGAGAAGTTGTGTTTATACATGAGGTTTAGTGGGAGTTACGGAAATTTTAATTAGTCTAATATGTGGATGACATATTGATCATTGAGAATGATTTACGACTTTTGGAGTAATATAATACATCTTTAATATCCAGATTTATGGAGACAAATCCACATGATATTAGCGTCAAATTAGAAGTCTTATGTTGATAAGATTCATGACTAGTTCAATCAAGTTGAACATATTTGATTGATTCCCTTTGCTTCCGCTGCCGAATCAATTAAATGAGTGATGATGTATAACACTTCATATACTTTGAGTATGATGAATTGTTTCAAATCGAATTTAAGTAATAGTTACCAAGTAAGCCATAAAATTACCCTTATGTGCTTGCAGAAGCATTAAGGATGTAAAGCAAAGTGTTTTTTGATGCAATTTTGTGTAAGGGTGTTACACAAATGACAATTGACAATTGAGATTGCACATGGTTTCCGACAAAAGCATAATCAAAACACATTAGGATGGTTAAGATACCATTGTGGCTATGTTATTTAAGAAATAGATTTTCTAGAATCGTTCTAGGCAATAAAGAACAATGAGAAATATTTACAACGGGAATTGAGTACGCTTGCAATCATGTGATGTGCAAGAAGGATAAGTCCCGCACACTATGAAAACAGTGGGAGCTATTTTAAGGCATGAAAGCCTATGTCTTGATTGGATCTAGACACGTACTCAGAAAGTTTTGTAATGCAAATGTATACATTACAAAGGAAAACGAGTATGTAGTAAGGTTGAGTAAAGTACAAGAAGTTGATAAAACCTACTAACCAAAGCCTACTCATGGGCTTAACATGATTAGTCATGTCATATGTCATTTCAATCGCATTCAGATGAATAACTACATATAAGATGAAAATGGATTATAAAATTATGAAGTAGTAATCAGGTATTGACTATTCATAAGATAATCACATTTGTCGTTCGAGTTTTTAAATCTAAAAACTCCTTTTATACTTTGTTACATCCAAACGGGTTATAGAGACAATATTGAACCCCGTTAAAGTGAACCTGGATGAACATGGTATTCGCCCATAGTCACTTGTATGAGGTGACGTCTCGAAGTGACTAGAGTGTGATGCGATTGATAGCAAGTTCAAGTGCCATAGAGTCATGTGAGATGACTAGTCGATCACATAGGCAGACTGTTAGGAACACCTTGTCGGGCAGTGACCGCTTATAGAGTTCTGGCAAATTTATATAGCCTGGTCGTGGCGAGAGCTACTATAGTATTCTAATGAGTAGAATCTTTTGACTAAAGACTGTTCGCCTAAGGTGGCACAGTTTCAGATTAACTTTGATTTGTGTTACTACGACCTTCGTAAATGGGGTCAAATGGGCATATTTTGGGTTATGATGGCTGTGGCTAGTCGAAGGGAATGAGTGCGATAGGAATTGTCCACCCCCTTGTCAGGGTTAAAACAATATCTCAGGGCCACTCGAGGAGTAATGAACTGGAAATGCGTGGCCACGCTCGGAAGGTATCTATGGTAGATAAATCCGGTCAATCAGTTATTCTCCAGATCTAGGAAACCACTCTCGATATGATCACTTGCAAGTACGACCTGAAAGACACCTTGCATTGAGTGGGAGATAGTAATAGTATAAGAGAATTGGTGACGCACACTTGTCGAGGACAAGTGGGAGATTGTTTGAATATGTGTCCTCCGACAATAATGCGATCACAACTGTCGATCATGATGATCACATGTTTAAGTCTCATTTTAAGAATACATGTGGGAAGTATTTTTTTACAGTCAACTGGTCCACACATATCGGTAATGATTGGCTGACTAGAGTTTGACATTACTGTCGTGCGACGGTGGTGATCCATTGATCCCCTTAGGTCATACCTAAAGGGTAACACTCTTAATTGATTATTTAATTGATCGTATGCTGATACGGGTTAATTAAATTGCTTAAAATTGACGGACGATTTTGTGAGTATTATTGACGTATCTTATTGTAATTCGATTAAATAAGATACGGTCTAAGTAATCAAATTGTTTTATTACTTAGATAAAATCATTGTTTACGAAACAATTGAAACTGAATGAATAATATATTATAAATACAAGATGTTGTGATTTATAATTGGTAAACCGTTTTGGTACAAGTAATTATGAATTACTAAGTCGATTTTGTACATGACGTATTTTTATTAATACGTTGATTTTAATATGTTAAAAATGCATTACAATTACACATGACTAGTGACATGTGACAATTGACAAATTACAAAATATAAAATGGACCTCCCATTTTATAAGTGCCGAAAAAAAAATGGAGGGAATAAGGTTAATATTGTGTTTTGTTTATGTTAAGTGGAAAACAAGATGATTAACCTAAATGACTAGCTTTGCATGCCTAATTGCTTTTGTGAAGAGCATCTTGGCCATGCATTGGGTCCTTTTTCTTCCCCCACTCGGTTTCCACCTAGAAAAACAAGACTGTTTCTTCTATAATTATTCTTCTACACACTACATATTTTTCTAGTGTAATTTTATTCTATTCTCTAACATATTACTAGAACTTAGAGAGATAGAATACACTCCATCATTTTTCCTTCTCTTGACCGAAATACTAGAGAGCAAAAACAATATTTTGGGTCAATTTTTGGTAAGATTAATATTGTTCTAGATCAAATAATATTAGTCTTTTAAGAGGTTACCTTGGGTATATGCTTTTGGGAGAGATTCTATACTTGAATCTTTGTTCATCCATTATTTGGAATGCTCAATAACTAACAAGAAGGAGATCTTTTTGGTGCCCATAAAACCGAAATCACATAGTAAGGAAAATGATTTCTTCTCTTTTAATTTAAGTTTGCATGCATAAGATTTGTAAATTAATTTTATGACAAAATTAATTGTAACATATAATAATATGTTGTTTATGAGATATAGATTTCCAACAGTTAGCCCAGATGTAATGAGGCCACCGAAGAGGAGAAGTTCGGGTCCCAAATATGGTGGGCCGTGTATGGGCTTGGCTAGGACTGAGTATGGGGTCTTGTAAAAGACCGGAGGCCGTTGTCGTTGTAGATCCGTTGAGGATCCATTCCGAAGAGGAAATCCATGTTAGGCAGGCCAACTAGAATAACAAGGGGAAGATGTACCCCGAGGGAAAAGGCAAGGGTATAATGAAAGAATGAAGACCTTCATTACCCTTTTTACTATTATGTTGTAATATTGTTGTGAGTTTTTATTATGTTGTACTAGCTAGGTATTGTTTATTTTGTGCTAATTTTATTTTGTGAGATGTCTTAGTCGACATTCAAGCTTTGACAAGTTATAGACTTTCTTAGCTTTGTTTGTTGTCAAGCTTGTAATCCTTCTCATTATTAATTGAATAAGAGGATTGCTTGTGTTAAAAGAGTTGTGAATGCTTGTCTCTTCTATCCATTTTGTAAAGGAAATTCGGTTTGATTTATTGGTGTGACTAGTCTTGTCGTCAAAGCTATCAACCAAAACAATATTTATAACTTCATAATACTCTTAGTAAAGAGGTAAGTAAAGGTCGGATCCCAAGGGACGGGTATCGATTTAAGATTTCAATTGTAAGTAACTATGTCTTTGGGTGTCACAAATTGGGTAGAGGTGAGATGTAATCTAAACTAATCAACAAGATGAATGTAAATTAATGAAAGCAAAGTAAAGCAATTAAAGAGGTTTGTAACCAATTGATTAAAAGCACTAGGGTGTCATGGGTTCATAAGGGATTAATGGAAATAGATCATACACACATGTTCTAAATTAGAAGCAAGCACTTATTGTTGTGATGCGATCGAGTTAGTGTATATCTTACAATCCCTAGGAAGATTTAGGTCCCGCAGCCGAGTCGTCTAGACTGTACAACACCTACAAGTCGACTTAGTCTCCTCCTATTCAACTCTATGCATGGTCTAACAAGGCTCGAGTTGGTTTATGTCTTACAAGCCTCATTGAAAAGATAAGAGATGGGTAAAAAAATGCAAGGTTTCATAGTCTAGCATTTCATCAAACATAACATGTGCATAGTTTGAAATCACAACAAGCAAGCAAATTAATTATGAGAACATATTAGATTAAGCATAGATCAATCCCCATGTTTGTTTCCCCTAATTCCCCATTAACCCTAGCTAAAGGACTACTCACTCATGATCAAGTTTAATATGCTAATAAGGGTGTCAATCATACTAACAAAGCAAAACATGATGAATAAATGATGTAATTAACAATAATTAAACAAGGGTAAAAGAGATTATACCTACTTGAGATGATCCAAATAATAAAGCAAAGAATAATAGAAGTAAACTTGATGATTAATGGAAGGTTGTCAATCCTCCAATAAACCCAAATAATCTTCTAATTACCCAACTAAAACTAAGAACAATTGAGAAATTAAGGAAAGATTAAGATGTGATTAATATTGAAATGTGTATTACAACTTTGATTAAGACTAAATTAAGAGAATGATTATGATAAGATGATAATTAGATTGTACAATGGGGTATTTATACTAAAATTAAGTACAAGGATTAGGGTTACTAAGTGCTTAAATGACTATTAAAACCCTAAGAAAAACTCAACAATCTTGCTCATCCCGAGGGATATGCGCGGATCGTTCTGCAACTCTCACCAGGATTCGCTCGTCCTCTCCTGAAGCACGGCTGGTCATGTAAGAAGACCCGCTTGGATTGTCTAAGAGACGCTCGGATCCTGCCTCTGGGATGCTCGTCCTAAACTAAGGCCGCTCGGATCGTGGCACAGGGTTCTCCTCTTGTTTGGCTCCTTAACAATCCGCGGGGATCGTGTTGGGGATGCAAGGATCATTTCATCATTACCCATTTCACTTTATTTATCTGCGTAGGCCTCTAGTGTCGGTCTCCTCTTGGATGCTTGGTCATTAGATGCGATCCGTTTAGCTCCATTTCGCTCCATAAATGCACGGTTAGCGATCCTCTCCTACCAAGGACACAAAACCTCAATGAATATGTAAAATGGGAAACTAAAGATAAGAAATGACCCTAATATATGCTAGAAAGCATGGGAACGAGGTTAATTCGGGGACTAAATGTTCTCAAATATGTGTCACATCAAACACCCCCAAACCGAACATTTGCTCGTCCCGAGTAAAGAGGTGACTAAAACTATGAGCTTTATTTAAACTAACCTACTAATATAGCCGATATGAGACAATTAGCGGGTCTCACACTGCCCCTTCAACTCACAATAAGACATCCATGAGGTAGGGTGCCTTCTTGCAAGGCTAGGTTGGGCTTGCCAAAATGGCGATGCATCCAAGCATTAAGCACAGAAAACAAGTAATGGATGCATCTACAAAAGAATAGCCACTTTCCTCATCTAAGTGGTGGAAATTATCTAGAAGAGAAGCGATCTAAGGTTACACACTCCATTATAGATATGGTTTCTTCAAGTCACTAAGCCTAGGAGGATACCAACAAATTACCTCCAAGTTGAGTCAAGCTAGGGTACCTTTGTCCTCAATTGCTAAATGCTTTCATTAAGAGTAGACTCCTTATGGTGTTAGAAACACTGTAGAATCGCGGAATTCCCGTTCTTACCTAGACAAGAAGAAGGGTCGTCCCCTCTCCACCATGCACAAAAGTGGGTTCAATGGAAAAAGGGATCAATGTACTTTGAGTTTCATAAAGGGAGTTTGCATTTGATTTTGTTATTCCTCCCAAATTCTTGTGGCATTTGACATTTTTGAGAACAATTTCTTTTTCCATTTCTTTGATGTTTGGCAATTCGATGCTTTACAATTTTCAACTTTTGCATTTTTGAACATTTTCAAAGTCACCCTAATTTGTAATGAGGGTGCTTTTATTTGAAACATAGGAGTTCTTATTTTTGTACTCCTCTTTTCATTGATGCAATTTGTACAAACTTCTTGTTTTTCATTTTGAATGCTTGAACTCAAATTGATAATTTTTGTACCCATTCCCTTTTTAGTGACAAAATGTGATAGAAGTGGAAGATGGTTGCATGGTTTCAAAGGTCACCTTGGAATAAACGGTAGCCAAGGAATTATCACACCACAAGGTAATCTTGACTAGGCCTTAGTCCATGGGTCAAACGATATTAGGATGACACATCCTAGGGTATTTTATAGGTATTCTAATGAGCAAAGTCTCATGAAGAAAAAGTATGTATAAGGGCCTTATATACACTTGTCAAGTTTCCCAAATAGATGTTTTCACAAAATTTTTCCTAAAATGCAACAACATGCCATGATGCAAGTAACAATTATACAACCTAATGCATATGCTTCTATCAACTAGTATGCCATATAAACTACATGCAATTCCTAAGATCACCTTAGTTTATACCGCATCAACCAAAATAAAGGCACATAGTCATTAGCATAGAGAGGAAAAAGGTAATTGGAAAGATCATACCATGCGGTCTTCATATTCATCATGTCTCGGATGTGGCGTAGTCGATCCAATGTGATAGGAGGACAAACAAACACAAGTATATACAATATACAATTCTACACTACAAAGGAATGAACATGTTTTTGGTTTTTCAATTTTTCAAATTTTTATGGTTTTTGTTTTTATGAAAAGAAAGAACATATTTTTGTGTTTTTCGAAATTTTTCAATTTTTATCATTTTTGATTTTAAAAGTTAAGTTAGAATTTCCCATCCCCACACTAGTATAGCATTGTCCTCAATGGCCAAAACGATAGGAAATTATGCAATGCAAGCTAAATGAAAATGCATGATTTCTACACTAATATGAAAACTATATGATATATATACAAGTGATGCATTCTAATCTACCCTATATGATGCATACTTTCTATTAATCGGGGAGCTAATTTGAATTAACTCGTATTCCTTGTGTGTGAACTTCCCCAAACCAATCAAAACACTATTTCTAGTGTCAAAATAGGGAAGTTCATGCACAAGGCAAGGATGCAATACATGATTCTAATTGTCATTTTGGATTTTCAAGTGGGAACAAAATATGAGACACCTCAATGGAGCCGAGGTGGGAGTCCTTTACGTGTTTCTAGGACTCAAAACTACCAAGAGCCAAGATTGACTCTACATATGATCAAGATTAAAATTTTAAAACAAGAGATAAAAGCAAAGCTAATGTAGGTGTAGGAAACTCACAATGGAATAGGTTGAAGTCGAGTGATCAACCCCGCACTTGGGATATCCTCCAAACAGCCTTGTCAACCCTCAATTGTCTCTCATTGCGACATCATCATCATCACTTTCATCATCAATTTCTTCATCATCTTCTTCATCATCCACCTCTATTGACCCGGAGGATTCACCACTATCATCATCATCATTGGAACTTGAACCTTGCTCTTCTTCTTCTTGTCATGAATCATTACCTTCCCCGTCTTCAAAAACAACAACCTCCTTTCCATTGGCCACCCGACTATCCATTTCAGCATCTTGAGAAGCACTTGGGAAGAATACCTCCTTATCCGCCCAACTAGGCAAAGGACATGAAGGATCAAGAAAGCCTCGCCTATCTAGATGTAGTAGGGGTGGATATTGGGCACGCTAAGCATTTACCCGATCATCGTGAGCTTCTGTATGGATTTGTTGCAGTAGTTGGGTCAAATAGTCGTTGCCTACCACGACATTAGAGCCACTCGGTTTGAATTCTTGGTAGGCAAATGGATATGGTAGAGTCACAATGGTGGAGGAGGAGGGCTTTGCAATTGGTTCCCTATGTTGCTTAATTATCACTTCAGCTTCCTTAGAGACGGGCAATAGGTAGTTTGGTCTACGGACGGAAATACGGCAAATCTTGCTAGGCAAGACAAAGGACTTAGCTTCTTTGATGAGCCACTCATATTTGTTCTCAAGATTGTCATTCTTGACCCAATGGAATTTATTGATCATAGTGCTCATATCAAGGGGGCTGCTCCCTTTAACCGGTTTGTAGGTGTTATTTTGTTGAAATTCGGGTGAAAGTGCTTGGCTAACCTACTTACCAAGCCGCCGTTTACAATGAAGGCCGCTCCATCTTTCCCATTATCAATCTTAAGCCAACGATCAAGCAATAGTTGAAGAATGTTGTAATTTTTGGTGAACTTCCCATTGATATTCATGAAGGACTCAAGGTAGACAAAATCAAGTTCGGTGAAGTGGTTGGTGCCTTTTCTAGCAATCAAGGTATGGCCCACAAACTTGTGTCATACTCTTATGCCCGGATCGTGAACATATAAAGCATGACACTCCCGTAAAGTGTCGAATTTTCGACCGGTAATAGCTTTCCAAAGGGGTGTGGCATCATACTTCTAAGGCTTTTTCTCAAGATCACCATATCGCAAAAGACCAAACACTTTACCAAAATCGGTCTTAGTCGTTCTTCTACTCTTGTTCTCAAGACGGAACTTAAAAAAATTTCGAGTCTCTATCTTATACACCCTTAAGGAGCTTATGAACTCCATGGTCAATGAAGAGTAAGTCAATTCATCTATTTCAAAGAGGATTAGCAACCTCATGGACTCGAAAAATGCTCTAGTTCGCTCAAGCACCTCCAATTTTCTCAAGGCATCTTGACAAATAAACTTGGTAGCCACAATAGTCTTTTTAGCAAGGGACAAAAATGCAATCCTATGCTCATCGGTTAAGAAAGTTACCTCCAGAAAATTTGACAATTGTTCTACAACCGGAGTAGATGTGGCAGCTTCCTTAATAGGATTGACGGTAACTTGAACTTCCTCCCTTGGTTGGTTTACTACCAATGCCTTTGATGCAAGAAGAGCTTGTTGTCTCTTTGATAAATTTGTTGTTTTGGGTGCCTTGGTTTCTCCTTTGGTCCTTGCCATTGTATTCTCCTTCTCAAATTGGTATCAACAAACCAAGATTTGGCTTGAATGTTCCTTGCTTCTTCAAACTTCAACCAATTCCTCAATCAATTTAGGATTTTCGAATTTTTGCCCAACCCCTAGAAAATTGATTCAATTTGTGTGGAATTTGATGTTTAGATGGTCTTTTGTTGATAAAGGAGTGATTTAATCTTGTTTTGAGCAAGTTTTGTTTGGATGGTGGTGCATTTTGTTAAGAAATTGGTGTTTTTGAATGGGTTGATTGAGGGTTTAAGTTGGAGAAAATGTATGTGTTTGTGTTTTTGAAAGGTAGAAATGAATTAGGAAGGAGGGGTTGTCCCGTGTTTTGCTTAAGTATAGGCCTAGGACGCTCGGATTCTTGTCGAGATGCGCGAATCATCATACAAGATTTCCTGAAATAACAAACCAGTGCCAGGACGCGCGGATTCGTCTCAGCTGGAGCGGATTTCTTCTGGGACGCTCGGATCCTTCCTGGGACGGGCATTTTTCCTTACAGCGAAATTTCATAAACTTGAAGTCTCCCAGGATGCGCGGATTGATGCCAAGAGGAGCGTCCTAAAGTGGGGGACGAGCGGATTGAAGTTGGCTTGCGCAGATTCCCTTACAGGACGTTTTCTTCAATTTAAACTTTCCCAGCTCCCTCGTCCTAAGATCAGGACGTGCGGATTGATGCTGGGGATGCCCGGATCATCTTCAGCTCCCTCGAGCTTAGGTCTGCCCATGGGGATTCCTTTTCCCTTGTCATTCTTCCTTCCTTTCCTTTGTTAAATGTTATGGGTTTCACTATATAGGCTTGTTTAGCCTAGGCATTTGCCATCCCCACACTTGATCAAACACTACACATCAAAACACGTTAAAATACCTCCTCACTTGCTCTCATGTCAAAAATCTTGATCAAAGCACAAAAATGCAAATCCAAAAATGACAAAGATGCAATAAAGGAAATGAAATGCTAGTTAAGGGGTTACAATATTTACAAATGCTGGTTTAGGGAGGACTCCACCAAACTCTCATTCTTGGATGAGATGTCAAGGGGGCAAAGCCAAGGTGTTGTTGATGTTGCTCAACACCTTGTTGAAGTGGTCGAAGGCTTGCTCATTTTCATTATAAAGATCTTGCATAGATCTTTGTGCATTGTTTTCTTCATTGTTGTAGTCCGAGTCAAAGTGATGACATGGATCAACAAAGCCTTAGTCTAAGGTCATAGCATTTTTAATGTAAGGATTGACTAACCCTTCAAATTCATCGTCCCATAGACCACAATCTTCACTAGATTGTTCCCCAATGATGTCATGAGTTGACAAGAGCAACTCTTCTTTCTTGTTGTCATGGCCAATGAGGCTTTCTTCATTACTTGTCATGATGGGTGAGCTATTCAAGCTCTCTTTGTTGTTGAAAATTCCTTGCTCTCCGAATAGAGCTACTTGAAGGTCATCCACTTTCTTCTTCCATATGGGTGGTGTTTCTTTACCCATGGTTTGATCTTTGCATAGAGATTCTAAATTCTTTCTATCACATTCTCGACTATAGTGATCGATCGTGAAGCATGGCTCATGTAGTCGGGGCGCTCTCATTGTCTTGTCAAGATTGAAAGTAATTGTCTCGTCCCCTACTTCAAGTGTGAGCTCTCCATGTTTCTGTGACACCCCCATATACTCAGGAGCCTTAACAAGACCTTCCCTAGCATATAACGGCGTCACCATCTCGGTTGCCCGAGGACAGTAATAATCAAATGTCGATAAAAGAAAAATTAAGTTACATTATAGTGATTAACAAAACTAAAGGTACATGTATATAAAGGTACAACTCAAACTATTGTCAGCTATGTGGACTACTTCTGTTATAACTCGTGAAAGACTCATCCCGCCAAGCACCCAGCTAACATCCAGATCACAACCTGCTAAGACTGACTGCTCACCATAAGGGATCACGGCAGACACAACAGAAACAAACAACAAGACAAGACCACACAAGGTCAGTAACTGAAGAAACACACCAACAACCACAAATACAACACAGGCATAACAGAACATACACACATCACATCTCCTCCAACCAATCACCATCACCGACTGTCCACTGGATCAGCCCTGCCAGTGGCGGACCGTAGCCGTACCTACCAAATCTCCGCTCATCATACCGAGCGATAAACCCATGTCCATTAATGTGCACATCCCCTCCCGTGGCGGGTTTCACGGAGGGCGAACAACGGGCGTGAAGCCACTCCCGCAAGTGACTCCACTCAGCCGAGGACGCACCTCGAGAACCAGAGACAAACAATCATAATCAACTGCACCACAACAACGATAAACGAAACAACACAACTCCAACCAAGGATCACAAACAGTCAGCCACACCGACACTACAACAACCAAACCACATCAAAAGACACTCTTGACGACCAACGGTACTGAGTAGGCGAACCTACCTTTAGTCAACCGCAGTGATTCCACGTCCGCTCACATGACACCAATCAACCAAGCAATACACCTATACAAACAGTACAAACATCTATCACTACCACTACAAACCTAACTGGAAACAACAACGACAATGATAATGACGATGACATACCTACGCATAGCAATCCAGCGTTAAAACCGCTACCCGACTCAAGAAACCCATCCCCATGGCACAAGCATCCACAAGGACTCCAAAGGAAGGAACTATGGTGAAGGGAAGATGGAGAGACGACATCTAGGTTTAGGGAAGAGAGGCGGAAATGATTTACGGTTTCTCAAAACACGATTTATAATTCCCCGCTCTAAACTCGTTACTTGATCGAGTAACTGACTTACTTGATCGAGTGACACCTACTCGATCAATCTCCCAAGCTACTCGATCGAGTAACTGACTTACTCGATCGAGTGACCCCTACTCGATCAAGCTCCCAAGCTACACGATCGAGTAGCCTCCACTAGATCGAGTAACCCACTAACTAAAGTTCACACCCTCACCAGCCATTGCTCGTAAGGTTTCCGAAGATCAAGACATGCGTCTAAGGTCGGTCAACATCAGTCAACGGGTCCCTAAAAGGACGGGAATTACAGTCTTCCCTCCTTAAAAAGCACTTCATCCCCGAAGTTCGACTTCTCCTCTCCCGCGACACATGACAAAGGAACCAAGATAAACACCACCGTTTACCCGACACAGGTCAACATTATCGTTTAAGAAATACAACATTATCGTTTAAGAAATACCACCCCACTATATATGTTCATCAGACATCATCATCTTCCACCTTAGCACACAATACACCTCACGGCTCTCAGCTAATCACCAACTTCCTTTTGAATTACTGAACACATACCAATCACACGAACGACTAACTCAACTATCACCTGCACTCTCTACATACAATTATTGAAACGTACACCAACACAAACGTCAGACTATACTTTCATTCATCCCCCATCAGCAATTACCAATTACAAAACATATAAAAGAACGGTCCTATCATGGATTCACAACAACACATGCTACTGATTCATACTATACATATTTCATTCCTCTCTATTACTTTAACCACACAACACATTCTTCTAAAGACAACTCCACTATTGCTAATAACATCTAATTCTCAAGCCAACATAACGAATAATTACCGAACATAAAATATACAACATGCTACTTTATTCAACAATTATAAACAATTATAAATTCTTACTCAAGTGCACAATAACCACAATAAACTATTCAAACAATCATTCACATACTTTAAAATACCACAAGAAAACTGTAAAATTGTTATAATTACGTCATCTTTTTCTTTGCGACATTACTCTTCCCCTGTTAAAAAGAACTTCGTCCCTGAAGTTCACCATCATACCACTTCCTTGTCCCTCAAACCTATAGACATTATACCATATTGACATTACTCACAAACCACAAGGCAACCTTGATTTATGCTGACACAACCTACTCTTTGACATTACACAATTTAATTCGTATAAACGTAAAACCACTAAAAGCATGTAGCACCCCGCAAGATATATTATAACAAACTAGCAGCCAAGTCACCAATTACTTGTTATATGGTCACACCAATAATGACAGAAACACTACTTATCTAAGGTAGTTTTATATAGGATACAAAGTTATACAAATACCACCGCGACTTGTGCAAATTAACCAGTATGCATATTCGACTCATGACAGCCACGACAGTTTCATGACATTACATAAACATGGCTCACATGACATATATATATATATATATATATATATATATATATATATATATATATATATATATATATATATATATATATATATATATAAGAAATCGAACAACATTGCCAAACATTCACTCATCAACTATCAAACCTGTCACGAATTACTCCCTTATATGATCATATCCACATGCAACAATAGTCTCAACCGTCAAATATTACGTTACCTGAAGCGATTGATGTATCGTTCTAAATGATATTCATAGCATTTGAAATTTGTATACAATTCACGACCACACGCAATTATTGTTGGAATATGTGTCCTCCGACAATAATGCGATCACAACTGTCGATCACGATGATCACATGTTTAAATCGAAATTTTTTAAGAATACATGTGGGATGTAATATTTTACAGTCAACTGGTCCACAAATATCGGTAATGATTGGCTGACTAGAGTTTGACATTACTGTCGTGCGACGGTGGTGATCAGTGGATCCCCTTAGGTCATACCTAAAGGGTAACACTCTTAATTGATTATTTAATTGATCGTATGTCGATACGGGTTAATTAAATTGCTTGAAATTGACGGACAATTTTGTGAGTATTATTGACGCATCTTATTGTAATTCGATTAAATAAGATACGGTCTAAGTAATCAAATTGTTTTATTACTTAGATAAAATTATTGTTTACGAAACAATTGGAACTGAATGAATAATTTATTATAAATACAAGACGTTGTGATTTATAATTGATAAACCGTTTTGGTACAAGTAATTATGAATTACTAAGTCGATTTTGTACATGACGTATTTTTATTAATACGTTGATTTTTAATATGTTAAAAATACATGACAATTTCACATGACTAGTAACATGTGACAATTGACAAATGACAAAATATAAAATGGACCTCCCATTTTATGTAAGTGCCGAAAAATGGAGGGAGTATAACGTTTAAATTGTGTTAAATAATTAAGTGGAATGCAAAATGATTGCACACCTATTTGTTGCCATGCAAGTCTATTTTCTTGGGAAGAAAATGAGTTCATGCATTGGGCACTAGACACCCCTCCCCACCGGTTTTCAAAGGTCCATTATAGAGGTTTTTCTCTTTAATAATTCATTGACTACTTTACATTATAATTCTAGTGTAAGAAATATAATTTCCTCTCTACATCTTATGAAAAATTAGAGAGATAAAATCTCTAAAAATCCTTCCTCTTGACCGAAATTACAAGAGATCAAAATAAATATTTTAGGTCAATTTTTAGTAAGATTAATATTGTTCTAGTTCATATAATATTAGTTTTTAAGAGGTTATCTTGGGTATTCATCTTTGGGAGGGATTCTAAGCTTGAATCTTTGTTCATCCATATAAGGAAAGCTCAAGAACAAGTAAGAAGGAGATCTTACTTGTGCCCCTTAATCCGAAATTCCATAGTAAGAAAGATGATTTCTTCTCTATTTCTATTTAAGTTTGCATGCATAAGATCTAGTTTTAATTTTATGACTAAATTAAAATGTCATATATATGTATATGTAAATTAATGAGATTAATAATACTAACAAGCGGTATCATGAGCCTTAGGTTGTTTGCATGCAAATTGGTTATTATTTTTCCGAGTTATAAGATTAACAAACAAAACTTATAAATTTGTGTTTATTATGAAATATCTCGAAATTTATTTGCATGTTAAAGTTTTTGGTCCTAAAATGTATTTAGGATATTTTGGTTTATTTATGGATTTTATTGTTCATTTTACATAATAATGGCATTAAAATGTGATTTTTATGATAAAAATGTCATTTTAGGACTAAAAATAGCTAAATTTCGATTTTTTCAGTGGTTTTTGGATATGTTTTCACATATATTATCTGCTGATGGCCTGTAAATTTTCATAATAAAATGAGTTATATTGCTCGAAATATGGATTTTTCAAGTTAAAATCGTATTTAAATGGGTAAATGGGTTAATATGAGTTTATTTCGAATCTGGTCATAGAAATTTATTATGTTGTCACATGCAATTTTACAAGATGTGTGTAAAATATTTGGCTATAATGAAGTCATTGCATGATTTATGAATTTTTGATGAAAAATCACATAAATAGTGACTTTAATTAGTAAAAATGCTAAAACATACTTCATGACTAAAGAAAAACGTCACATGTTGCATTTTATCATATATTTCATATCTAAAAGTGAAAAATTGATAAAAATAATTTTTCTCATATTTTTATGGTGATAATTGTTAAAATCGATAAACCGCAACATTGTTTTTCTCGATAAATTTTTGATATTTTTAACCTAAGTTTTTAAACATTATGAGTGTCATGGTATTTTTCCAGAATGTTCATGAGTTTAAATTTCAAATTTCAAATTTATTTGAAATTTTTATGATTTAATTTGAAGTTTATGACATAATTTTGTATTTTAGGTCCATTCATGAACAATATTAAGAAATCAAGGTTAATTATTGTCAAATGTTAGTGGAGACTAATTTTGAGTCATAAGATGGTTAGGGTAATTAAATTGTACATAAATATGATTTTATGTAATTATTGTGATTTTAAAAGGTTAAATCACGCAAATCCGTAAAAACCGATTAATATACGATATTGGCTCCTTAAAGGCGATTTAGCATAAAATTTGGCATGTTCATACATATTATAATGCTGCATTTTTTTTATGATTGTCATATTTTAATTTTATGTAATTTTTGAATTATGTAATTTTACTTAGTATGGCCTTAGTTTTAATTGATATTACCCGAAATGTATGGGAATATCGATTCGGTTGTAATTATTGTGATCTCGTATCACCGTTTTGTAATTTAATAGATTTATTTTTATTTTTAATTACAAATGTATAATAGGAAATTATGTAATTTATTATGTAATTTATTTATTCCGGAGTTCCTTGAAGACGGTGCCACTTGAGAAGGCGATCCATCAAAGAATGTTGCCTTGAATTTGTAATAGTTTATTAGATTTACTATTCTAGGAAGGCCATACTAGGAATTTATTTATGCTTTGCGTTTTATTTATATATTGCATGCACCGCTAAATCGCCATAACTAAAACATGCATTATCATTTAATCGAGTTAATCGACCATGTCAATTACAATTATCGTAGTTCACCGCTTTAGTTCACTTAAAACGTGATAAATAATAAATTGACATGACCTCTCGCTAAAATAAACAATTGAGACTTAGCCTTACCAAAAAGTAGAAACCATGAAAACCTATTTCGTGAGGGAGTGCACTCGGCCTTACCGGGGTACAAACCTTGTTACGTAGGGGAAGTGGGTGATAAATGTCTATCCACCGAATTTATGTTAATAAAGGGTATTTCGGCACACCGTGCCCTAAGTTAATATGAATTTGGATCATGGACACATTTATTCGAAATTTGGATTGAACTCAACGAAAGTATTCACGACGATTTCCGGATGTGTTTCGGGCTAGAGATAAATATTAACGTAATTTTATCGACCAAGAGTTCTAAAAGTAGAATCGATTAAAGAGTTAATCCACCGAGTCATGTTAATAAAGGGTATTTCGGCACACCGTGCCCCAAGTTAATTTGAATTTGGATCTTGGAATCATTTATTATAGTTGGGTAGAGGTCACTATATAAATGTTCATATCTTGTTAAATTATTTACAAGTATGATTAAAAATGACAAATGTTAATATTTCCTTTTCCTCCATACTCGTAGTTCATTACAATGAATCCATCAAACGCTACTACACCGATAACTATTGAGTCTTGCCACAATGTTTTTGACGACGTTTGCTTCAACAATGATTTCGACACTACTAGAGAACTTTCTTTTGGGATAGGTTCGGATGGAAACATAAACTTCATCAATTCTTCTAAACCTCCTACTACTACAAGATCTCTAGTGAGCCGGTCTCAGAAAGACCGGCTCATAAAATCTATAGGATCTTTGTCTTTAGAAGAGAAAGATGCCAAAACTAGTGGGAGCTTAAGCAATCAAGTTCTTGCTTCTAAGGGAAAAAGGTTCAAGAAGAAGGGAAAGAAAGGGAAAAACTTCAAACAAGTTGAAGATGAGTGCCATTATTGCTATGGCATGGGACATTGGCTTAGGAATTGTCCCTTATATTTGCGAAATATAAGGGAAGGAATCATCATTCCAAAAGGTAAAATTCCTAAGGAAATTTATGTTATTGATGTAAATTATACTTCCACTACGACATGGGTACTGGATACCGGTTGTGGTTCTCACCTTTGTAATCATTTACAGGGGTTAAGAGACGTGAAGAGGCTTGGCAAAGGAGATGTGGATCTACGCCTTGGAAATGGAGCTCGAGTAGCGGCCGAATCCAAGGGAACTTATGTATTAGCTTTGCATAATGGATTTGAGTTGTATTTACATAATTGTTTTTATATGCCTACACTTTCTAAAAACATTATTTCAATCGCTATGTTGGACATGGACGGTTTTTGTTTTGTCATTAAAAACAATCATTGTACTATTTCAAGGAACGACTTGGTTATAGGCCAAGCTCCTTCCATTAATGGCATTTACATTTTAGAAACCTCGAATCCGACTAATGACATCTACAACATTCAATCAAAGAAACTCAAATCAAGTGATCCAAGTGAATCGTTCATTTGGCATTGTCGATTAGGTCACATAAATGAGAATCGCATCAAATGATTAATTTCGACTAATGTGATTACACCATTTGATTATCAATCATATGGAACATGCGAATATTTCCTTCTTGGCAAAATGACTTGTAATCCTTTTAGCGGTAAAGGAACTCGAGCAAGTGAACTATTGGGACTCATACATACCGATGTGTGTGGACCAATGAGTATCACCGCTCGAGGAAATTATGACTACTTCATAACCTTCACCGATGACTTAAGTAGATATGGGTATATCTATTTAATGAAGCATAAGAGTGAAGCTTTTGAGAAATTCAAGGAATTTCAAAATGAAGTAGAGAACCAATTGAACAAAAAGATAAAAGCACTATGATCCGATCGTGGTGGAGAATATCTTAGCCATGAATTCGATTCACACTTGAAAGGTTGTGGTATTATATCACAATTTTCTCCACCTGGAACACCACAACTCAATGGTGTTGCCGAAAGGAGAAATCGAACCCTACTTGATATGGTTCGATCTATGATGAGTCAAACCGAGTTACCTAACTCGTTTTGGGGATTTGCGATTCAAACCGCGCAATAAAATCTTTGAACGTTAGTCCAACCAAAGCAACTGAAAAGACTCCATATGAGATATGGAGAGGAAAAGTTCCAGTTCTATCCCATATGAAAATTTGGGGTTGTGATGCTTAAGTCAAAATTAAAAATGACAATAAGTTGGCACCACGATCCGAAAAATGCATTTTTGTAGGATATCCTATGGCCTCCCGAGGCTATTACTTCTATAAGCCTCAAGAAAACAAAGTGTTTGTGTCTCGAGATGCTGTCTTCCTAGAAAGTGACTTTATTTCTAGAAGATAGAGCGGGAGAAATTTTGAACTTGATGAAGTTCAAGAGCCACAAACCGAGGTAGAGACGCAAAAAGATGTTCCTTCGTCGTCTAACGCGTTTGTCCCTCCTCCACTAAGAAGAACGGGCCGAGTTATTCGCCATCCCGATCGATATGTGGGACTTATCGAAGAAGATGGAACACTCGTTGTGTTGCTTTTAGAAAGTGACGAGCCCGCCACCTACAAAGCCGCAATCTCTAGTCCAAATTCCTCCTTATGCATGAAAACCAAGTTTGGAACTTGGTGGATTTGCCTAAAGAGGCAAGACCACTTCAATGCAAATGGATTTTCAAGGTCAACAATGGCATAGAAGGACATGATGATGTCTACAAAGCTAGGCTAGTGGCAAAAGGATTTACTCAAGTCCAAGGTCTTCATTATGATGAAACCTTCGCCCCCGTACCCATGCTAAGATCCATACGGATTTTGTTAGCGATTGCCGCATTTCATGATTATGAAATTGTTTGAGCTTGTGTCCTCCACAAATTAGTGTGATAACATTTGTAAATCTCTTACAGGTTCACAAGGGTATACTTCGTATTTTAATCAGTTGATTAACGATTACCAAATAACGGTTGGCTTGCTAGAAAGTTTGACGTTATTATCATACAGATGGCGGTGATCAATTGGTCCCTAAAGGTCACACCTATAGGATGTGTTTGAGAGATGTGGTTTTGGAAATGTAATCACATTGATGCCTTATATGACTAAACAGTTAGTCAATGTGTTGATGAGACAATTATTTAATGAAGATTAAATAATATTAGTTGAGACGAATTAACTGTCAATTCGTAAATTGAATATAATAAGTTATATTTAATTAAATGTATGTAATGTTAGCTTGGACGAATTAATATGTTAATTCGTAATTAAATGTAATCGGTTATATTTAATATCAACAAGATGAATGTGTCATAGTGGTAATAGTGAGGGTACTCAAACCAAGAGGTTATGGGTTCTATCCTCACTAGATGACAATTTATATTTAACACATTTTTACATTTTTAGAATAACCGAAAATAAGAGAAATTAATTCTCCTAAATTCGGTAATGGGCCGAAAATTAGAAGAAGAAGAATTCTACCCTAATCTTCCATATACACGGTTTATAGGGGAGAAAAGGGATATGATTCTAACCTAATTCTTTTTCCCATTTTGCTTCCCTCTCATCAAAAACACAAAAATGATAAACCCTAATTTTTTTTTACTGAAATTTGGGGATCGATTCTAGCAACAAGTTAAGGACATTTCTCATATCGTCTTGGGTGCAACTAATAGGCGAATATCATTGCGATATTGTTCTTAGGCCGAATTTGTTAGGACCGAAGGTTATTTCTTAATCCTTTACGATCTTGTTTATGCATTTTATTTTATGACTAGTAATTCATCATGTTATAATTCGTTATAGTCCTTAAAATTAAAGGGATGCATACAGATAAATCCCACAAGTGGTATCAGAGCCAAGGCCACGAATTTTAATTTTGATAATTTTCATAAAATTGTTTGTAAACAACATAAGGGTTTCGAAAAAAAATAGGGTTTCGGTATAAAATTTTTTTTTTTGCCGATTTGTTTTTTTTTTCTGCCGAGTTTATGCCTTTGTTGTTGATGATTATTTACATTTCGATTTTTCATATTGTTGTTTAATCATTTAACATAAACATATGATAAATTGGTAGTTTTTTTATTTAATGAAGATTAAGTTAAAATTCAAATGGAATCGTCATGTTGATGATATAAAAATTGTTTTTGCTATATAGTTTTTGGCATATAAGATTAATCATGTTTTATTAATTCATATGCTAATCATGTTCTAATAGCAACTATAAACGATTTTCTTCATCGAATTTATGTTTTAGGGCATTTTTGCCGCAAAAGAGACATAAAAGAGGCATTAGGGTTCTTGTTTTTATTTGAGCCGTGAAAATTTTTTTTTGTTACTGTTCACGTCTCGGTTAATGTTCACAGTGGGCAGAAAAAAAAAAAAAATTTATTGTTTTCTTTCGGTTTTTACAGAAAAACCGTGAAGAAGAAAAAAAAACGGGTTGTTTTTGTTTCTTTTCAGTTTTACCGAGAAAAATAAAAAAAATAAAAAAAAAAATTTTGTTTTTTTTTGTTTTTGCCGAGACAATTAAAAAAAGGGGGAGTTTTTAATTTTTGTTTTGTTTTGGCAAATTAATTATTGTGAAGCGGTTCATAATTAATAGATACCTAATTATTTTAAAGCAGTTTAAAATATTGATGGATTAAATTCATATTACAAGTTTAATATGAATTAAGTTTTAAATTAATGTGATTAATTGAGGAATTGTCACTTAATTTGTTAATTTAAATAGGTGGTTTGGATAAATTAATCAACATAATTAAGGAATTGTGTCATGTATGTTTAATTTATTTTTAGTTGATGCATTTTATTTTTGTTGAATTAATTTATTTACGTATTTTTTTTGCAATCGGTTGTAATTTGTAATACTTAGTGTGGCCTTAGTCAAATTATGTTTTCGTAATGAAGGAAACATAATTTTTATGTAATTATGAGATCTCGAATCTCCTTTATTTTTCTTTAGTTTTTGGGTTTTGAAATTAGAATGTAATAAATAGGTTTATTATGTAAATTTCAAAGAAGACTAAAGATGGAGATTGGAGCTCACTCCCGCTACATGGATCAAGATGGAACATCGAGACAAGCTTCTCGGGTCCAAGGATGGATTCCAAATTTGTATTTAATGTTCATTTTGATAGGATAGGCCACACTAGGAGTTTTTATTATTTTTACGTTTTTCATTCCTATTGCTTTTCATTCACATGATAGTTTATGCATCATATTCCGCCTAAAACCAAACCACCTACTACTAAAATGCATGAAAATTGACACATATAGGTTGTATGTTAGTTTTCATAGACATACAGATGTCACATGTTTATTAAGCCATCACCTTAGTTTATTCATTCTCGCATACTAGATATTAGTTCACTTAAAATGAATTAAAATAAAGTTGATGGGATCTTCCTCTAAAACGGAAATTGAGATTAGTCTTTATAAGGACAAACAACTATGAATCCCTTCTTCGTCGGTAGGCATAATATGACCCTTCTACGTTGGGTAAGTTGTTTGTGTTGACTTAGTTTATCTCAACATTATAGTCCGAAGATTTTCTCGTGATTATGATGGACTAAAGATAGAATTTACATAAATTTTTCGACCAAGAATTCTAACTGTAGAATTAGCTAAAAGGTTAGCTTTTCAATTTACAGATAATTGAGTCTTGGGATCATTTATATAATTCTTGAGGAAAGTCAATTGTATAAATTATTGAGTCTTCGCGTTATGACACTAGTTCATCAGACTTAAATTAAAATCGATGCACATGCTTATTATTTATTCTTCTTTTCGCAGTGTAGAACACGTTTACATTAATGTTATAACAAATGGCTGTAAATAACGAAATCCCAATGCCTAGTTCCACACTTGGACGCGAGTCCTGGCTGAAAGTTTTTATGGACAACATGAATCAGTACACGCGACTGAAGAATGATGGGTCCAACTTTGCGGATCGGGAGGCAAAGACTACGGAATGTTGCCATTGCCGACGGTAAGCTCGGTGTACTTAATCGAGCCAATACCGGTAAACCAGGCCCCAATGCGCAGAGTCAACGAGTCACTCGCTTATAGTGACTTCGTTATGGAAGCGGGTGCGATAAAGAACGTACTCATCTTTGCAATGGAAACCAATTTTCAGAGACGCTTCATTGCCCAAGGTGCGAACAAGATTTTCACCACGCTCACTAACGAGTTATCAAAAGCACCGAGGATCGTTACTTATGAGCATACATGTCGCTTCTTTGATGCGAAACTCCAAAAGGGCCAACCGGTTAGCCCACACATTCTTAACATGATTGAGAATGTCGAGAAATTGGAGGCACTTGATTGTAAAATCAGTGAGAGCATAGTCATTGACCGTATGCTTCATTCTCTTCACGATGGTTTTGCCCTTTTCAGGGCGAACTACTACATGAATGACTTGAAAAGAGTCCTCATGAGCTACATTCCCTTCTCGTACAGACCGAGAAGGATATGAAATTGAGTGGGAGCATGAAGCAGGATGTTCTCACGATTTCCAACAAGGGTAAAGGTAAGGGCAAGGCTCATGGCGACCTAGCTGTAGGTAAGCCAAAGTTTAAAAAGCCAGGAAACGGTAAGAGTGGGCCCGGTGAGACTAGTGGCTCACAGGGCAAGGCAAAGAGCAAGGGCGGTGACATTGAGTGCCACCATTGTCACAAGACTGGACATTGGAGGAGGAACTGTCCCGTCTACCGTGAGGACATCAAAGCAGGCCGCGTCGTTCCTGTTGGTATGTCATCTTATATTCATATGATTGAGATTAACCATGCAAGTTTCGGAACTTGGGTACTTGATACTGGTTGTGGTTCTCATCTGTGTAATCATTTGAAGGGCCTAAAGAACATCATACCTCCCGAAAAGGGTGATGTGGACCTGCGAGTCGGGAATGGAGCACGAGTTGCTGCTGTCTCGAAGGGAACATACGTAATCCAACTCCCTAGTGGTTTTGAGTTATTTTTATATAACTGTTACTATGTACCCAGTTTGTCTAAGAACATTATTTCAGTTTCCGTACTTCATAAAGACGGTTTTGCATTTTCAATAAAGGATAATAGCTGTATTTTCTATTTCAATGAAATGATTTATGGCAAAGCAGTTTCCATGAATGGAATTTATATCTTAGACCAAACCACGGAAGTATTACACATGAATAATAAGAAATTAAAGGTTGGTGACAAAGATCAAACCTATCTATGGCATTGTCGAATGGGACACATAAATGAGAAACGTGTAAAGAAACTCGTCGATAATGGGACTATTCCCGCATTCGAATTTTCTATATATGGCACGTGTGAATCATGTCTCATTGGCAAAATGACTCGAATTTCCTTCAAAGGTGTTGGAATACGCGCTAGTGACCTATTAGGACTCATACATACTGATGTTTGTGGACCTATGTCAATTACCGCTAGAGATGGCTATAGATATTTTATCACTTTCACGGACGATTTGAGTAGATGCGGATATGTCTACTTAATGAAGCATAAAAGTGAGTCCTTTGAGAAATTAAAGGAATACCAGAACAGGGTTGAAAACCAACTGGGTAGAATGGTTAAAGCACTCCGTTCAGATTGGGGTGGCGAATATCTTTCAAATGAGTTTGATCAACACCTTAAAGACTGTGGAATCGTTCTACAGTTAACTCCACCTGGAACACCTCAATCAAATGGTGTGTCCGAACGGAGAAATCGAACCTTACTTGATATGGTTCGATCCATGATGAGTCACACGGTAGTGCCTGATTCATTATGGGGTTTTGCTCTTTTGTCAGCTGCTCTTATACTTAACCGAAGTCCGACTAAAGCTGTTGACAAGACTCCATATGAAATATGGAAGGGAACGGTCCCCAACTTGTCCTTTATTCGGGTTTGGGGCTGCGAGGCTTATGTCAAGTGGAGACACGAGGATAAGCTCGGCCCGCGATCGGTCAAGATATACTTTATAGGTTATCCAAAAGGAACATTTGGTCAATACTTCTATTCGACTACCGAACATCAAGTTTTTGTTGCGGCTAGTGCGACGTTCTTAGAGAAATAATTTCTCGAGAACAAGACGAGTAATAGAACCTTCGAGCTGTCGGAGATTCCAGAACCAACAACCGAGGAACGGATGGAGGAAGTTGTTCCTCCAACTGATGACACGGTTAATATTCCTGAGGAACCTAGGAGGTCGGGTAGAGTCTCTCATCCTCCGGACAGATACATTGGTATGGTCGAGGAGAATGACATTTTACTCCTAGAGAGTAATGAACCCGCTACCTATAAAGGTGCTATGGCCTGTTCCGACTCAAAGCTATGGCTCAAAGCCATGCAATCCGAGATGGACTCCATGTATGAGAATGACGTATGGGATCTAGTTGATTTACCTAATAAGGTAAAACTTCTACAGTGCAAGTGGCTTTACAAAATAAAGCGTTCTGTAGACGCGCAACCAGATACCTATAAGGCACGACTAGTGGCAAAAGGTTTCACTCAAGTGCACGGATTGCATTATGATGAGATTTTTGCACCTGTAGTCATGCTACGTTCCATTCGGATAATCTTAGCAATTGCCGCTTTTCATGATTATGAAATTTGGCAAATGAATGTGAAAACCTCCTTCTTAAACGGTTATTTAGAGGAAGAGTTGTACATGGTGCAACCCGAAGGTTTCATAGATCCTGAACATCCTAAGAAAGTATGCAAGCTTAAGTGTTCCATTTATGGACTTAAGCAAGCTTCTCGGAGTTGGAATCATCGTTTAGACCAGGTGATAAAAGAGTATGGTTTCACTCGATCGGTCGAAGAACCATGCTTATATATCAAGTCGAGTGGGAGCAAGATTGTATTCTTGATATTGTATGTCGATGACATACTCCTGATTGGGAATGACATTCCTCTCCTATCTTCGGTTAAAGAATGGTTGAAGAACCATTTCCAGATGAAAGATCTGGGTGAGGCACAACGCATTTTGGGAATCCGTATCTACCGAGATAGATCACGATGGACGTTATCACTTAGTCAGGAGTCTTATTTGGATAAGATTCTTGAGAAGTTCAGCATGACCAACTCTAAGAAGGGGAACCTTCCAATGACGTCTGGGATGCAGTTGAGCAAGTCTCAGTCACCCACAACGCCTGAAGGGATTGAGCGCATGAGTCGTGTTCCTTATGCATCTGCTATAGGATCAATCATGTATGCCATGATATGCACACATCCAGACGTGGCATATGCATTGAGTATGACGAGTCGGTACCAAAAGAATCCATGTACCTACGGAGGACTAAGGATTGGGTATTGACTTATGGAGGAGATACTAAGCTATGCGCAATCGATTCTGTGAGATGCTAGCTTCCAAACGGATCGAGATGATTAGAAATCTCAGTCTAGATTCGTTGTTACTCTTAATGGTGCTGCGGTCAGCTGGAATAGTTCCAAACAGGAAGTTGTAGCAGATTCTACTACTGAACCATTGAAATATGATAAGCATAGAGGGCACGCTATTCCATGAGAACTAAACGTGTACCTGAGTTGTAGTAGTTGATTATGGATTTGATACATTATCTTTTTCATATACTATTTATAACTTCATCGTTTTATTATAATATTTTGTTTTTCATGTGATTTGTACTGACAACATTGAACGCCACAAAGTGAACTGAATTACATTATATTTGTTTGGTCCGTAATCGCCCATGTGAGCTGATAACTCCGGCTATTATATTGTGCAGTCGATTGATGTTGGGTTCAACGAGCCATAAGTCAAACTGTTGACTGATCGATCACAAATGCGAGATTATAACGATACCTCGTAGGACAAATTTTTGTGACAACGTAATGGAGTCCTAAATGTTTAAAAACATTCGGTGCCAGGTCGTGGATAGGACATCCATTGTGTTCCTAGAGTCGATTCTTTTGACTATCGACTGTCTCTTGAGATTAAGGCAGTTTTTGGGTGACTTTGGTTTCTTTCTCACGGATGCCAGAATCGGAGGCTAAGTAGATTTTTTCGGGTCATTTCATCTCGTGCTTACATCTGCAGGATTCGAGTTGAGGAAAATATCCAACCCTTATCAGGTATAGTTATTTCTCAGGGCCACTCGAGGAGTTGTAACTGAAATACATGGCCATGCTCGAATGATGATTCGTTTATCAGTTAAGTTACTCTCTAGTCGGGGAAACCACTCTTGATGATGATCGCTTGTAAAATACGACCTTTGCGAATACGGATTTTGCAAATTGTTTTACATTGAGTGGGAGAAATTTTAGGATATGAGAATCGGTTATCGCACATACACTTGTGAGGACAAGTGGGAGT
This sequence comes from Silene latifolia, assembly GCF_048544455.1. Classification (NCBI taxonomy): domain Eukaryota; kingdom Viridiplantae; phylum Streptophyta; class Magnoliopsida; order Caryophyllales; family Caryophyllaceae; genus Silene; species Silene latifolia. The sequence continues at coordinate 73,557,334 of NC_133536.1, forward strand.
TTGTTGGAGCTTGTGTCCTCCACAAATTAGTGTGATAACATTTATAAATCTCTTACAGGTTCACAAGGGTATACTTCGTATTTTAATCAGTTGATTAACGATTACCTAATAACGGTTGGCTTGCTAGAAAGTTTGACGTTATTATCATACAGATGGCGGTGATCAGCTGGTCCCTAAAGGTCACACCTATAGGATGTGTTTGAGAGATGTGGTTATGGAAATGTAATCACATTGATGCCTTATATGACTAAACAGTTAGTCAATGTGTTGATGAAACAATTATTTAATGAAGATTAAATAATATTAGTTGAGACGAATTAACTGTCAATTCGTAAATTGAATATAATAAGTTATATTTAATTAAATGTATGTAATGTTAGCTTGGACGAATTAATATGTTAATTCGTAATTAAATGTAATCGGTTATATTTAATATCAACAAGATGAATGTGTAATAGTGGTAATAGTGAGGGTACTCAAACCAAGAGGTTATGGGTTCGATCCTCACTAGATGACAATTTATATTTAACACATTTTTACATTTTTGGAATAACCGAAAATAAGAGAAATTAATTGTCCTAAATTCGGTAATGGGCCGAAAATTAGAAGAAGAAGAATTCTACCCTAATCTTCCATATACACGGTTTATAGGGGAGAAAAGGGATATGATTCTAACCTAATTCTTTTTCCCATTTTGCTTGCCTCTCATCAAAAACACAAAAACGATAAACCCTAATTTTTTTTACTGAAATTTGGGGATCGATTCTAGCAACAAGTTAAGGACATTTCTCATATCGTCTTGGGTGCAACTAATAGGCGAATATCATTGAGATATTGTTCTTAGGCCGAATTTGCTAGGACCGAAAGTTATTTCTTAATCCTTTACGATCTTGTTTATGCATTTTATTTTATGACTAGTAATTCATCATGTTATAATTCGTTATAGTCCTTAAAATTAAAGGGATGCATACAGATAAATCCCACAGAAATATGGCAAATGGATGTCAAAACCGCTTTTCTAAATGGGCATTTAGAAGAGGAGCTGTACATGATACAACCCGAAGGTTTTGTTGATTCTAAAAATCCTAACAAAGTATGCAAGCTTAACAGATCCATTTATGGACTTAAGCAAGCATCAAGGAGTTGGAATCATCGATTCGATCATGTGATAAAAGAGAATGTTTTCACTCGAAGTGTTGAGGAACCATGTTTATACATGAAATTTAGTGGGAGCAATGTTGTGTTCCTAATCTTGTATGTCGATGACATACTACTCATTGGAAATGATATTCCAATGTTGTCTTCAGTTAAAAAGTGGTTAGGTAACCACTTCCAAATGAAGGATTTAGGAGAGGCACAACGCATATTAGGTATCCGGATCCATAGAGATAGATCCAAGAGGATATTGGCACTAAGTCAAGAAACTTATGTTGATAAGATTCTTCGACGTTTCAGCATGGACAAATCAAAAAGAGGATTGGTACCTATGGTAACTGGGACAATATTGAGCAAGTCTCAATCGCCCTCCAACCCCATGATGTTGAACGCATGAAGTTGATCCCTTATGCTTCCGCTGTTGGATCAATCATGTACGCCATGATATGCACACGTCCTGATATCTCGTATGCCTTGAGCATGACGAGTAGATTATCAAGGAAATCCAGGTGAGAGTCACTGGATAGCCGTCAAGAACATCCTTAAGTACTTGAGAAGAACTAAGGATTCTATCTTAGTGTTTGGAGGAGACACCTAGCTCCGTGTTAATGGTTACACGGACACAAGTTTCCAAACGGATAGAGATGACATGAAATCGCAGGCTAAACACAATGGACATATGGTGTCCATGGGTCTTAAACGTGTACCAAGTTTGTGTTAGATTTTGAAATGAAATAAAAGTGTTATTTTTGTTCATGTTCATAATCGCATTTGTCTTTTATGTTTTCCTTATACATTGTTACATCCAAACGGGTTGTAAAGACAATTGAACCCCGTTAAAGTGAACACGGATTAGCATTGTATTCGCCCATAGTCACTTACATGAGGTGACGTCTCGAAGTGACTAGAGTGTGATGCGATTGATGGCAAGTTCAAGTGCCATGGAGTCATGTGAGATGACTAGTCGATCACATAGGCAGACTGTTAGGAACACTTTGTCGGGCCTTATGACCGATTATAGAGTTCTGGCAAATTTATATAGCCTGGTCGTGGCGAGAGCTACTATAGTATTCTAATAAGTCTATTGTTTTGACTAAAGACTGTTCGCCTAAGGTGGCACAGTTTCAGATTAACTTTGATTTATGTTACTACGACCTTCGTAAATGGGGTCAAATGGGCATATTTTGGGTTATGATGGTTGTGGCTAGTCGAAGGGAATAAGTGCGATAGGAATTGTCCACCCCTTGTCAGGGTTATAACAATATCTCAGGGCCACTCGAGGAGTAATGAACTGGTAATGCGTGGCCACGCTCGGAAGGTATCCATGGCGGATAATTCCGGTCAATTAGTTATTCTCCAGATCGAGGAAACCACTCTCAATATGATCACTTGCAAGTACTACCCGAAAGACACCTTGCATTGAGTAGGAGATAGTAATAGGGCAAGAGAATTGGTGACGCACACTTGTCGAGGACAAGTGGGAGATTGTTGGAATATGTGTCCTCCGACAATAATGCGATCACAACTGTCGATCATGATGATCACATGTTTAAATCTTATTTTTCAAGAATACATGTGGGATGTAATATTTTACAGTCAACTGGTCCACACATATCGGTAATGATTGGCTGACTAGAGTTTGACATTACTGTCGTGCGACGGTGGTGATCAGTTGATCCCCTTAGGTCATACCTAAAGAGTAACACTCTTAATTGATTATGTAATTGATCGTATGTCGATACGGGTTAATTAAATTGCTTGAAATTGACGGATAATTTTGTGAGTATTATTGACGCATCTTATTGTAATTCGATTAAATAAGATACGGTCTAAGTAATCAAATTGTTTTATTACTTAGATAAAATTATTGTTTACGAAACAATTAGAACTGAATGAATAATTTATTATAAATACAAGACGTTGTGATTTATAATTGATAAACCGTTTCGGTACAAGTAATTATGAATTACTAAGTCGATTTTGTACATGACGTATTTTTATTAATACGTTGATTTTTAATATGTTAAAAATACATGACAATTTCACTTGACTAGTAACATGTGACAATTGACAAATGACAAAATATAAAATGGACCTCCCATTTTATGTAAGTGCCGAAAAATGGAGGGAGTATAATGTTTAAATTGTGTTAAATATTTAAGTGGAATGCAAAATAATTGCACACCTATTTGTAGCCATGCAAGTCTATTTTCTTGGGAAGAAAATGAGTTCATGCATTGGGCACTAGACACCCCTCCCCACCGGTTTTCAAAGGTCCATTATAGAGGTTTTTCTCTTTAATAATTCATTGACTACTTTACATTATAATTCTAGTGTAAGAAATATAATTTCCTCTCTACATCTTATGAAACATTAGAGAGATAAAATCTCCAAAAATCCTTCCTCTTGACCGAAATTGCAAGAGACCAAAATAAATATTTTGGGTCAATTTTTAGTAATATTGTTCTAGTTCATATAATATTAGTTTTTAAGAGGTTATCTTGGGTATTCATCTTTGGGAGGGATTTTAAGCTTGAATCTTTGTTCATCCATATAAGGAAAGCTCAAGAACAAGTAAGAAGGAGATCTTACTTGTGCCCCTTAATCCGAAATTCCATAGTAAGAAAGATGATTTCTTCTCTATTTCTATTTAAGTTTGCATGCATAAGATCTAGTTTTAATTTTATGACTAAATTAAAATGTCACATATATGTATATGTAAATTAATGAGATTAATAATACTAACAATTATAACTAGCATTGAAGCTAAACAATGATATAAAACACACCCAACAAGAAACGATACAACAACATGATGATTCAATCAACTTTTAAATCGGAAAAATAGTTGTAACAGTGCTACTCGATCGAGTTGGTAAGGCACTCGATCGAGCTGACCTTACTCGATCGAGCTCATTAGCTACTCGATCGAGTAAGCCGACATCAGATTACTCCGCCAAAGTCACACCTGTAGTTACTTAATCGAGTAAGGGGCACTCGATCGAGTAGCCACAGGTCGAAAAGACTCTTAAAAGCCATGTTAAACCAAACAAACATATAAACATGAGTCGGGACATCTCCCCGACTCTAAAGTCCTGCATAAACAATCTAAAGAGTACTCAAAATACGGCCTTATGGCCAACGTACAAACCAAAGTCTAATAAAGTACCAACCAAAAACGAATATTATCCACTACAAATCCATGAAATGATAGAAGAAGAAAAGGAGTATCATCACTCCATAGTCTGCTCGTCCATAACCTGATCACCACCATCACCACCTGACGTGCCCGCTCCAGCTGCACCGTGACCTGCATCACCACCAACACCAGCATCTGCGCCTATACGCCATAGGGCCAAGCAACCGTAGGTATATGACTGAGGCTCTCCCCAAGTAGACCTATCCACACCAAAAGAGTGGAAGACTCCACTGTCATCCCCAACACCCCTGCACCACACTGGCTAAGCTCCCCCGGTCCTGATGCCCTATACATATGCCATCTCGTGGAGGTTCCGGAGTGTCAAGGTAGAAGACACCCTCTCCGTGAGCTCGCTCACTCTCATCTCAGAGCTATAGAAAGGAGGGTAATCAGGATACTGGTACTGTGGAGGCACTGGCTGGGTCTCTGCCACCCTCTCCCTCACCCGACGTGGTCCTCTCCCCACTCTAGGCAAGGCATTCTCAGGTCGAACATGATCCCCTTTCGTCGGCTCGGGCATCACCGTCAAGATCTCCGAGTCGATGAGGTAGAGCTGCCTATTGGGGGCCTCCTCCTCCCCCTCCTCGTCAGATTCGGCAGCTACCACTGCCGGCGGTAAGGGTTCAGTCGCAGGAAGGTGCTCAGGAGCCAGTATACGCATCCAACTCATACCCCACACTCTCCATGCCAACCCACCACCCTCCAAGGTTCTCAACCATTTCTGGTCGAGGAAGTACTCTAAGTCCAAGGTAGGCACCATAGGGGTCAATGGGGTATAGGCCGAGAAGGCCTCAAAGGTGGTCAGCCTCTCTGCCAACCGAGTGCAAAGGGACCACAACTCAGAAAACAGGTGTCGAAAGAGGCCATCAGAGCCAAGCTGGCACACGCCATATCCGGGGCACTAAAGGTGACTTTCTGGGATCCAACAAAAATCAAAGCCCTCCTACAAATTCCTCGGCCCAAGAACGAGAACGAGATTCGAGGGGTTCTCGATCGGTCAGGTTCAATACATCAGCCGCTTCATAGCCAAGCTCACCATGATTTGTGAACCAATCTTCAAGAAGCTTCGCGCCTCCGATCACACCAATTGGGACGACGACTGTCAAAAGGCCTTCGACAGGATAAAGGAAATCCTATCCAAACCTCCTGTCCTCATGCCACCTTAATAAGGAATCCCCTTTCCCTATACCTGATTGTCACCGACACAGCCATGGGAGCAATGTTAGCACAAACAGTCAACGACGAAGAACGAGCCATCTACTACATCAGCAAAAAGTTCATCGAGTATGAGACAAAGTACACCCAACTGGAAAAGACATGCCTTGCCCTAGTATGGTCAACAAAGAAGCTGTAGCACTACATGCTCAGCTACACGGTTCACATCTACTCCAAGATGGACCCGGTCAAATACATCTTCGAAAAACCCGTACTAAACGAAAGGCTGTCTAGATGGACGCTCATGTTATCCGAATTTGATCTCAAGTTCGTGCCTCTCAATGTTATCAAGGGAAAGGCAGTCGCCGATTTCCTAGCAGAAAAACCCGTCAACGAGGATCCAACGATCGACACATAGTCACTTCCTGACGAAGACATCCTTTGTGCCACCGATGCAGAACACTTGAGTAATAAAGGAAACATTAAGATGTGATTAATATTGAATTGTGTAATTGGATTATATTCTTAACTTGGATTAATCATAGATAACTTCCTAATAAAACTTGATAATAAAGCTTGATTATAGAACTTGATTACTAAAACTTCATCCTAATCTCTTATTACAATGGAGTATTTATACTAAGTACAAGTATTAGGGTAACTAAGGGCTTAAAAGACGATTAAGCCCCTTAAATGAAGATTAACGCCTTGCAAGTCCTTCATGGAGACGCCCGACCTGCCTTTGTTGGACGCTCATGTTGTAACAAAAGATGCCTGTACTGCTCAAGGGATGCTCGGGCTGAGCTTGGGGACGCTCGTCCTCCTCCTTGAGATGCTCGGGCCGAGCTTGGGACACCTGTCTCAAAGGTCAGCTTGGCTTCTTCTTCATTTGGCTGCCTCAAGATCCATGGGGACCGTTGAGGAGCCGTGGGGGTCCTTTATCATTGCCCAAATACTTGTTTTATTGACTTAGGCCTTTAGTATTGGTCTCCTCTTTGTTGCTTGGTCGTTAGATGCGATCCATTTAGCTCCGTTTTGTTCCATAAAAGCAAGGATAACATTCCTCTCCTACCAAGGACACAAAACCTCATATAATATGCAAAGTACGAAGCTAAAGATAAGAAACGACCCTAATGCATGCAAGAAAGCAATGGAACGAGGCTAGTTAGGGGACTAAATGTACGTAAATACGAGTCACATCACTCCTAACAACTCAAATCGGGTTCATTTTATTTAACACTCTTATGTTCATTGATTCATTAGTTGAGGCCCCAAAATCATCGCTCGGATACAAGTTTGTAGGAGCCCCATAAGTCGGGATCATTCCTCAAGGCTACCCCAACCCATTAGATTGCCACAAGACTTCGTTTTCCAAGTTTGTAGTACGAACAAACGAGTAAAGACTAATTTAAGACAACAATTAAAATAGATAAGTTTTAGTTAGATAATTAAGTTACAAGCACTACGCAAAATCGGACCATCAATAAGGAGCGTATCACAATGGTTTAATGCATTTAATAACGACACTTAGATTACCATTTTCAAAATATTGGAAGAAACCTAGACCGCGCTAATAAGAATAACGGTTTTCGTCGAAAACCGTTCTTATTATAATGTGACAACGGTTGTTTAACAAACCGTTATCAAAAACGTTTAACGGTTTCCAAAAACTCATGATATAATCACCCTTATCAACGGTTGTTAGACAACCGTTACCAGTTTAAGAAAACGGCATTTCGAAAACCGTTACTAAATTAACACCAGCAACTGTTTTTGGTACCCGTTGTTATGTTATAGCTACGGGTTTCTTTTAACCGTTATCATTTTCAATTATGAAATAACGTTCCTCTGTACCCGTTGTCATTTGTCATTTACGGGTTAAAAATAACCGTTATATACTTTTTTCAATGTTTAACGTTCATCCGATGCATGTATCATAAATAATGAACAGTTGCATGCATTGTTTTATTTGACCATTATTACTATCCATCCATTATTATATCCACACATGCATACATATTTTCCAATAAATATCACTTATAATGTGATCAATTAACCATATTCACCAATTCAAAGTTCAATTAATCATAGCCTATAATTTAATTAAAATTATTACACTTCGATCACTATGTCGTCGTCGTCTTCTACACCCGCCAAATCACAATCAAATACGCGCTATGTCCATCCTATTACTTGTATTATACACAACCTTCCAATCAAATATGATGACAATGGTAAGGCTTTTTCGAGAAGTTGTACTTGGATGAGAGATATGCTTCGTCAAGGTGGTTATACGAACGTTAAAAAGGTCCACCCAGCTTGGACTAAAGTTCATGGTTTTCTTGTTTACGCAATTATCGAGTTTGAAGGTTTTGGGAAGAAGCTGGAATCTTTTCGTCAAGTGAGAAAACTCCAGGTAAGATACGAGGATCATGATGCTGGGAAGAAAAATTATTATACGGATGATGTGTTACAAGCGCAATATTTATGGATTGCAACCAATTGTGACATTAATCTATTAAGAACATATCGGTACTATATTGACACTGTGCCTCGTGCATGGGAGCCAGAACAAGTGCCTCTTAATAATCCACATATTGAATTCCCAATATTTATCTCAATCGCAGGGGAATTACAAGATGATTATGTTAATTAATAATTATTATTATTCTAATTAATGTTGTTAAAACCGCGCGTCTTTTAATTTCTTGTTATGTATGTGTTTTTCTTGAATATGTGTGTGGTAGTGTATTTTATTTTCTAATTATTTATGGCAAGTTACGTAGGTTTAAAATATTTGTTAATAAGTCAACTTTTACATTAAATTAATTACCAACGGTTTTGAAAAAAGTTATAAATGTGACTATAAATGTTAAAGCATCCTTTACTAACATTCTTTAATCAAATCACAATATTTCATCCCCATTACACAAATTTGAAACAACATGGCAATGAACCCTAATTTTATCAACAACGAAGAATGGCTTACACAAACGATTGAAGATGATGGGAAGGTTCTCGCCGGGCTTCCCGCCGATCAACACCCATTAATCAAAGCATCCCTTGAACATCAACGTAATTTTTGGATTAAGAGGCGTGAAGCAGTCCGGCTTGTCAACCAAGCCTCATCATCATCATCATCATCTTCATACCCTCGTCGGCCTGTTACTCGCAACTTGGCTGCAGCCAGAGATATGTTGAGTTGTAGTCTTCCAACCTTATCTCCACATGCAAGTCGTGTCCTTGCATATAATCAATCTGTTATTGCAAAATATGAAGCCAATGAACCAGAAGTTGGTGGTATACCCGAGTGGCGTAATTGGTGGCAGGTTGAGAAGCGCTTTTTACTCTTAACCGGGGTTGTTCCGGCTTAGTATACATCTTTTGATTTCTGATAAATGTTGTAATGTATTTGGTTTAAAATTAAATGAAATGATCATTTTGAAAGTGTTGAGTTATGCTTGTTTGATTTGCTTCCATTTTTTAAACTCCATAGATCAGACAGTAATCAAGATCAAGATTGCTGCTACATAATACTCATCAACAACAGTTCACCTACAACCGTTGTCAATTGGTTCATCAACAACGGTTCACCTACAACCGTTATAAATTGGTTCATTAACAACAGTTCACCTACAACCATTGTCAATTGGTTCAAAATTGGTTCATTAACAACGGTTCACCTACAACCGTTGTCAATTGGCTCATCAACAACGGTTCACCTACAACCGTTGTCAATCGTGACGTTCTAACTTCAACGTGCACCGTTTATTAATTGTTCGACCAAACGACTCAATATATTAAAAAAATAAATACATGTAAGATATGACCATGCGACTCAATATATTAAAAAAAAATATTGATTTGACCATTGCACGGACTGTTCAGTTATTTTTTATTGAATCAACGTTGCATTATTGGTGGGTTTGAATCAACATTGCATTATTGGTGGGTGATTCTATAATTTTAATTTTGTTCCAAAATTATGGTCGTTAACCAAGGTACAAATATTGTGAGTCCATGGGTGCAGAGGGATCGTAAGTTGTCAGAAAAAGCAAAAAATAAACGATTAAGGGAATTACGTCGTCAACCGAGCTATATTGAATGCGAGAAGAAAATGGTTGCATTACGAGAAAGGTTAAAGGAACAATGTCCTTTCCATTTCATTAAGTTCCCCCCTGAACATATAATTCTTGAAGGTACAGATGAGACTTCATCGGCTTTCAAAGTTGGTTCTTCTGAGGATTTGATGGTGGGGTATATATTACCCAAATGCAATTGGTATGTATCTACCGTGAGTGAAGCAACAAAAGCCTGGCGTCAATGGTGGTTTAGGTCATCAAAAGTGATGTCGGATTTGGAGGAAAAGACCAGAGTTGAAATAGACTCCTACACCATCATTAATGGGAAGAGATATTGTCCATGACGTAGTGTGTTTTGGGTCATTTGATTAATGTATGTTTATTAATTGCTCATTGGGTTGTATTTAGGAAACTAATTGAGGAAAGAAGTTTTTAATATATGCATTAATTACATTGGGTTGTGTATAATTTGGTCTTGAATTTCCATTTTCCCCCACTTGCTATCCCAGTTTCCTAAATAAGGAAAGAAGTTTGTACTAACTTAATACGGAGTACCAAATATGGAAGATGCTTTTTTGTTTGGCGGGAAAAACTTGACACAATGAAAGATAAATGACAACGGTTACACTCCAACTGATGTATTATAATGAAAACAATTACGGGTTTATAGTCAGCCGCGGTCATATTGCAAAATAAAGAAGACGGTTTCGCTTAACCCGTTTTTATTAGTTTCAATTAAATAATTCTTCAACCAACACACAAGCAAACCTTCTCCTCGCTCACTTACAACCCTCGAACACTGAGTTTCCCTAGAACCACTACTATTCTCCATCACCGTTAGAATCGACGTCGCCATCCCCATTGCCTCTGTCGTCCCCTCCGTCATCGCCATACCGAGGCCGGCTTCTCCTCTTTGAAGAAGTAATAATAAACCCTACTGCTTCGTCTCATTAACTTAATGTCTTAATTTTATTTTTTAGTTGTGATATTATCCCCTAATTATCTTAGGTTTACCTATTATTTTAAGTATATTATGTGTTAAACAACACCTATATTTTTAAGTATACTGTGTGGTCATTTATTTGAGACGGTGCTCATGCTATGTCGACTTAGTGCTTAAAGTTAGTAGTTTGTTAATTTCTGGTTTAGATATGGGTGGAAAGCGGAAAAGAAAGGATGGGAAAAGGTCAAACGAAGAAGATTCAGGTGATGAGATTAATTTGGAATCGGATACAGGGTGAAGGAGCCATAGGGTTTCCCTAGAAGCAATAGAGAGAGGGATACCTAATAAACTTGAATGGGATAAATTAACGGGGCTGCCAGATGGCATCTTTGCTTCGAAATTCACGAGTTGGATTGGTTGTTGTGTAAGATAGTATGTTCCTCTAGGTTTGCCGCGTATCGATCAGTTGAGTAAAGACCAGGAGGAAAAGCTATGGGGGAGAATAAAGGTATGTATATACAATAATAAATGCAGTGAGATGAAATTATATTAGTATTATATGTGCTATTAGCCGAAACTAACCAAATATGCTCACCATATATGCAGGCAGCTTAAACTGTCCCCCAAGAACATAATGGTTACCTAAAAAAAAGATAGGGGAATCCTTCAGAGCATGGAAGTTAAAGGTTGCTCAGAACCACTTGTTCAACAAGAAGACCGGGGAGATAAACAAGAAACCACCAACAAAGAAGTATCGGTATGTCAGCCAGCAAGATTTGTATAACTTTATTGCTTATAGGCAGTCTGACAAATTTAAGGCAAATTATCTGCGACTCATTGGGATCACTTTATTAGTAATCACTTTATAAGTAATGAAATATACTTACGTTACTCGATACAATTCATTTTATGAAGATTATGAGTAAGCAGAACCTAGAGAACATTTCAAAGAAAGAGAGCGTCTTTCATGACTCAAGAAGTGGTTATAGATTGATTAAGAAGGTTGGAACTGTCAATCGTCACGACGCTTGGGTGGCCGGTCACACTCCTAAGAATGGAAGGTTAGAATCTTCATGTGATAAGGCCATCAAAGTGAAAATTGTAAGTTTGAATAAATATGTCACTCCTACCACTGCTGGTCGGTTATATAATAGTGAGTAAAATTTTGTTGCATAATGGTTTTTTGTGTATGTAGAGGATCTGTGAGAATGAGGTACAGGAAGGAAAACGGAAGCCTGAAGGACTTGATGACATTCTTGCTAGGGCAATCGGCAGACGAGAGCATCCAGGTCGTGTGAGAGGGGAATCGACGAATGTTGGTATCACTAAGTATTTTAGGAAAACTACTCGAAGGAGAATGAGTGGTGATGATAGAGTATATAAATATCAGTATTATATATATATATATATATATATATATATATATATATATATATATATATATATATATATATATATATATATATATATATATATATATATCTTTGAAATTATACTACTTATTTTAATCATATTCATTTCTACTACACGGATACAAACAATGGCAAGGTTGATACTCATAATCGTGGAAATGAGTGATAAGCCATCTGAATTAGAGTTGGTTATGGTTCAGCAAGTCATAAAGGAAGCAGCGAAGAAGAAGGAAAAACGGGCATGCGAAGTGAGGAAGACATGGCAAAGGATCAAGATGGGGTAGTTGAAGAGGAAGCCATGAAGGCAGGGGAGAAGGAGGTGGAGGTGGAAGCCGAAGACACATTCTTATCATCTCCAAACCCGGCTTTTGACGAGGTATTAGCTACTACGACTAGTTTATAATTGCTATATATATACTAATTAATTAAATTTATGAATTAAAGTAGTGCATGTATATATACTAATTAATTAAAAATGTGAAGGTCGTTTGCAAGAAGCCTTGTGTTCTTTACTGCAAAGCCCCTGCAGTAGCATCGGGCAAAATTGTTGTTGCTAGGGGAGTAGCGTTCTATTTTGACCAGATTCAAGAAGTTGAGGTTGAAGGAAATCAAGGCATTGCCCTCCGTGAGGGATGGAGGGAAGTGGAAGTGACTGAGTTATATCTGGAGAAGTATGGTACTCTAATAGTACCACGTAGTGATAATTGGCTTTTGCAAGATGTCGTGGGTTCTATTGTGCAATGGGGTGAAGCATTCATTAGTATTGGCATCTCCGGGGTAGTTATGCTAAAGCGAACACATTTTATATAATGAATGCCTTTAAATTTAATAGGGTAACCTTATCTAACATATAGTAAGTATTTCAATTTTTATATATGCAGGAGTTACACGAAGCCTTTATGGCTGAAATTAGGACTACTACGTCAACACCCAAAGTCACTGATTCGACTTCCTCTCCACCCAAAATTCAAGAGGTAGTAATAATTTGAAAAATAGATTGAGAGTTTTTCCTTTTTTTTGATTATTTAAATTATATATGACGTCTCGTGTAATGTATATATTTTATTTTCTAAATTGTAGACCGGGGTTATATCAAACGACTTACGATATAAGCCATCTACTTTTGATGCACACAACGCTGGTGTTCCTCTTAATCCTAGATATCACACCGATGATTATAAGCAAAAATTGAATACTCCAACGTTCGTAGCTTTGCACCAGCTGGCTGAAAGGAAGCTAGCTGTCGGGGAAGTACTCATTATTGAGATCGGAGAGGATGTTATGTGCGAAGCTACAACTGTTCTTATGATGGGGAATCATTGTGTCAGTTTTTCGACCTTGATGAGTTAGATGCTATGCACATTGTAATTTGGATGAAGTAAGTTTTTTAATAAACTTGCCATTTGGTTTAACGAATAGTGATGTTTATTTAAATCATCAATGAAAATAATATTCTTCGTTCCATTTGACGTAATAGGTACCTGTGTACACATATCGCTGAGGGGAACTATGTTTCTTATGACTATGGATTCGTGTCACCTGAATTGTTCTCTCAAAAGGTGATTGGATACACACCCAGAGACCACATCGATAATATTGTTGAACGGTTGTGGACGCCTAAAAGCTTATGGTTTGCCCCATACAATGAGAATCGGTATGTATAGTACTTTATTATAATGAATCACGATTTTATTCATTTATTAACACGCTTACATGCATGTATATGAACTAACAGTTCAATTTTCAATATTTCATAGCAAGCATTGGCTGCTAACGGCAATCAATGTGACAAAAAGCATAGTGTACTGGATTGACTCTTGCGGACATAGTCCCACTGAGAAATTTGTAAAGATGATAACTGAGTAAGTTTACAACCTTACATAATAATGTTATTTGTTATTGTATGACCTTTGAAGACTAGGCTCCTTTTAATGTCCCATAGCATAAATATTACTGAGCCAAATGCTAATTATAATTTCCTGTATATATTTATGAATTAGTGTGTTTCGAGCAATTGGAGCATCAAGTCCAACTTTTATCCGGATAATAATAAGTGTATTCTTAATAATTACTCCTATCATTTGATTTATGTTTATGCGAGAGGTTGATCTAATTTAGCTTATTTGTATGTGATTTATATAATAGTCTCCTCTACAACCAGACGACAAATAATGCGCCTTTTTCTGTTGTCGGTCCATGTAGGAGATTATCACCCGAAAGTATATCAACATAGAGTCACCGGTTAGTGTGTTTTAATAACTATTTCAAACGTAACTTGGGTTTAATTCTGTGTAATATTCCACTTATTCTATCTATTTTGATTAAGTATATTTTGATTTGTAGTTCCCACTTTCAATCAACAACAAAGACCTAACCTATTCGAAGGAAGACATCGCCGACATGAGAAATAAGTTGGCCACTTATTTTCTTTCATTAGCGGATGGTCAATAGTCTGCTCATTATGTATGTGTGTATATAGAGCCATGTGTAATTAGTTTTGGTCACCCTGTTTATAATATTTTGATGCTGGGTTGAATAGATCAATCTGTGTAATATTCTGACATTGCAGGATTGAAATTTTGTAATGCGCAGCTGCTGAAATGCTATTTTACAGTAGCATTTCAGCGGAACCTGTTACTGCAAAAATTAGCATTTCAGCAGCTGCTTGAACCTGCTAAAACAATTTTTTTAAAAAAATATTTATAAATTCGATTACGGTTAAAAATAAAACCGTGGTCAATAAATCTATTGAAAACGGTCGCATTTAAATAGAAACCCGTTGAGATATTCATCCATAATATAACAGTTTAATAAGCATAAACCGTTGTCGAATTCATGACATTTAAAACGGTTTAATAAGCATAAACCGTTGTCATATTTATTATTTTACAACGGTTTTGTTTCATTAAAACCGTTGTCATAGGTTTTCGTAGGGCATTACAACTAATACAACCACAGTTTCAATATTATAGACAACGGTTTTTGAACCGTTCTTAATATTGTATTACGGTCATTTGAACCCATTATTTATATTTCATAACGGCTCCGCCTTTTTAACAACCGTGGTCACAAAATAACAACGGTCGATGTAATAACGGTTCCGTGTTTTGTATTACAACGGTATATCACCTTATCTAACCGTTGTTGCCCCTATTATTTGGCGTAGTGAAGTTAAGAGATACAAATACCATCCCAATTAATACAGCCAAATTGAAATAAAAGGTGGAGTCTAATAAAGAGTCAAAAAATAGACAACAAGAATGATGACAACAAAGGCGAAGACCGCTCCCAAACCGTATATATGCAAAGCTAACATGTCAAACCACTGCTCCTCTTATTAGCGGAAATCATCATATAGTTCACCACAAATATTTTGAAAATACTTTGGTTAGGTCCAATAATACAAATGTTCATCTACGTCATGCTACTATGATAACCTACATGATTATGCAAATGAATGTCAATAACCACACTACACAATACGTCATGGCTCCACCTCCAACGCACCGATGTCAAGGAAACACCCACGACACCACATATCACAAGTAGGTACTCGGAACACGTATATTGTGCCTAGAGCGACTTGGATCCCCTGCCAAACGTCGTGTTTCAACCACACGAGTCCCTCCAAACTCAAGTCCTTAATGTGCACATCCCTCTTGGGTAGAAAGCTCCAAGAGGCGACTCAAGTGTAAGACGGTCTCCCAACCGTCTTACATCTCCTCAACAACCATGTATCACAACCAATGCCTAATACCAACATGTTCTCCAACAAGCAACACCACATAGATTGACAATCACAAATAAGTAGTATGTTTCTCAAACAACACAATTTATGACATGATAATAATTCTCAATTCATAATTAATTCACCCTTTTGTACCAATGCCTCATGTACATGTTATCATGTAATCTATCCAACAATGTGAGACTAGCTATACTTACCCAAATTTCCACATGTATGAATATTGCCAAACAATAACATACCATGAAACCCTAATTACCACTACTAATGTTATAATGCATCTACATGAAGGAAATGTAGAATCATATACATTATAACATACTCTTATATGTCTAATAATTTGTCATAAAATTAATAACGGAACTTATGCATGCAAACAATAAAATGAATAGAGGAGAAATTATGTCCTTACATATTTAATTTCGGATATTTGGGCACAAAAGAGATCACCTTTCTCTTTTGTTCTTGAGCTTATTCCAATGGAAGAATGAAGATCTAAGTGTAAGATCTCTCCCTATGCTTTATACCCAAGGCTCCTCTTAATTAAATCAATATTATAAATACTAGTTATAATATTAATTATAGGTAGAAAATTGAACCAAAACCTTTTATAAAACACTTGTTTGTTTCGGTTTTTAAGAGAGAAAATAGAGAGGATTTTTATCTCACTAAAACTCAATTTTTGATGATGGAATAAGAATGAATATCACTAACTAAATTTAGTGTAATAATAGGTAAGATTATATGAAAAACCAATGATGGTTTTTCACATAAAAAACCGGGTGGAAGGGGGACTTTTAGGGGAGCCAATGCATGAACATTTTTGTCTTCACAAGAAAATTAGAGTTGCATGGCTAGGATGTAGGTAATCATTGTGTTTACTCAATAAATTAATCAACACAATATTAACCTAATACCCCCATAATTTCGGTACAAATGATAATATGGAATCCATATTATTTTTGTCAATTGTCAATATGTCACATGTCATATGTGACATAAATTGTTATGTATTTTTAACATATTAAAAATCAACGTATTAATAAAAATACGTCACATACAAAATCGACTTAGTAATCTCATAATTACTTGTACCAAAAATATTTTACCATTTATAAATCACAACGGATTGTATTTATAATAATTCATTCAAATTTAATTGTTACATTAAACAATTTATTTCATCCGAGTAATGACACAATTCAATTACTCAGACCGTATCTCATTTAATCACATTTCAATATGATACGTAAATTTCACTTCCAAAATCGTCCGTCAATTTTCAAGTAATTTAATTAACTCGTAACATTATACGATTAATTAAATAATCAATTAAGAGGGTTGCCCTTTAGGTATGACCTAGGGGGTCAACTGATCACCACCGTCACACGACAGTAATGTCAAACTCTAGTAAGCCAATCATTACCGATATATGTTGACCGGTTGTTGTAACAATATTACTTCCCAATTGTATTCATTTTAATGAGACTTAAACATGTGATCATCATGATCAACAGTCGTGATCGCATTATTGTCGGAGGACACATATTCCAACAATCTCCCACTTGTCCTCGACAAGTGTGCGTCACCAATTCTCTTGTCCTATTACTATCTCCCACTCAATGCAAGGTGTCTTTCAGGTCGTACTTGCAAGTGATCATATCGAGAGGTTTCCTCGATCCGGAGAATAAGCGATTGACCGGATTTATCCACACGGATATCTTCCGAGCGTGGCCACGCATTTCGATTCATTACTCCTCGAGTGGCCCCGAGATATTGTTATAACCCCGACTAGGGGTGGACAATTCCTATTGCACTCATTCCCTTCGACTAGCCACAGCCATCATAACCCAAAATATGCCCATTTGACCCCATTTACGAAGGTCGTAGTAACACAAATCAAAGTTAATCAAATCGTGCCATCTTAGGCGAATAGTCTTTAGTCAAAAGAATCGACTCATTTTGAATACTATAGTAGCTCTCGCCACGACCAGGCTATATAAATTTGCAGAACTCTATAAGCGGTCATAAGGCCCGACAAAATGTTCCTAACAATCAGCCTATGTGATCGACTAGTCATCACACATGACTCTATGGCACTTGAACTTGCCATCAATCGCATCACACTCTAGTCACTTCGAGACGTCACCTCATATAAGTAACTATGGGCATAAACAATGTTAATCCATGTTCACTTTAACGGGGTTCAATTGTCTCCACAACCCGTTTGGATATAACAATGTACCAAGTGAGTTAATAATAACTCAAACGACAAATGTCGACATCACACTCGGGTAGTCAATATCATATTACAACCTTGTGATGTTTATCATAAGTGTAAACACTTATCGATTGCAATAGAAGTTTAACATCCCATGTGTCCACGTGTTCAAACTTCTTACACTTGCAATTTCCTTCACATTCATGTTCTCATACCATGAATTTTACCAAGCATACATCAAGGTTCTCGACCTTGGTTTTGGTTCTTTAACTTGAAAGAACTTTCTTATCGATCATGTCATAATGAACGAATTTGTGATGAATAATACAACTTGTACCGATCAAGTATTCCATCCACACACAATGCACTAGGTATATGTTTTGTAGAATCTTGTAACAATTGACAATATTATTAGCTTAGTACTTCTCACAAGTCCTAGCTTTATTAGGAAAGATTGTTTTGAATAACCTCTTATTTAACCAAGTATCTTTCCAAAACTCCTCATTTCTCTTTCTGGGCTTGAAAGATTTGGGATTCTCATAAATCCTCATATGTGCTCGGATTTTCTACAATATGTGCAAACTCTTGACACACAATAGAACATCCGTCTATCACTGAAATCGCTCATCGGATTCTACTCGAGAATTCATGACGCTTCTATTATGGCTCACCAAGTCAATCATCATGCTCTTATGCATATGATTCATAATTGGACATGTACATGATTATTCTAATGGCGGAAACATTAGTTACTAATAATCATGAGATCAACCGTTCATAGGTTCAATGAACTACCATGACTGCTAATGGTAATCCCATTTTCATTCATACGAATAACCTATGCGTATGTTGATGTGATGTGTATCTCTTAATACTAATCCAACATCCCATGATGTAATTGGATTCATCATTGTCCATTTTCATCCAGAATTGAAAACTCAAAAGCTTCTTTATGAAAGAAGATATTAGCTCGTCATTCTTTAATGAGTAATGAGTTTTATACATTCAAGGATGATAGCTCCCACTAAATTCTATGTCTTCACATGAGAATTTCCTAACTCCCACTCAATTCTACATATTTCGAGATGACTTCTTAATCGAATTTGTCAAGAATATAAATATAAATTGCCGTGCCAAGTTACTAGGATAAAACCATATATGTTCCCATCATATCCTTTCAAAATGCCTATTTTGAAGTGGTCTCATCTTAACCTTACGGAAAGAGATTTTAAATCTCTAACACACTCATGTCATAATGATGTGTAGCAATGTCATTATTCAAATACGAATAATATTTAGAATAGGTCCTTTGGAATACCCTTTCGGAAGGAGGTTTAACCATTTCATAGCGAGGTTAAACAATGACATTTGCGTGGTTAAAACGTTGGCTATTGAAGATATCGGAATATCAATCTTTGCAACTTGATCATAACTAGTATGTTACTATGATACATTTAGGCTCTTAAGTAAAACTCATGATTGAAACTATTGGTCAAATGATTCATAACCTTAGTCAAAAGCTTGTTAAGACTTTACATTAGTCATTATTCTTCCAAAACTTCTTTTGGTCTCCTCGTGTAGTTATCTTGAGAATAAACTCTTATGATTATTCCACTTGGTCTCTTAAGTCATTTAGAACTAACTTGAGACTATAGATCTCATCTATTTGGTATACTATATAAATAGATATACCTTCATTCAAATCATTCTTTCTTGCGTAGATCTCCATTTACACAAGTACACAATTATATCTTGCCTTGTGTGTTGTGTCCTCATTTTTCTCCCACTCTATCTTTAGAATGAATACACTAAACATTCAAAGATAGCATATGAGACACAAATTAATGATGTTGAAGTATAAGGAGGACTACCTCATAGGTTGACTAATTGTTATAGATTTCATATGTGTACTTGGTGGTTGACATACCTTTAAGAGAGTTCATAGACTCAAAATCACTTCATTAATGATCATACACAAGCCTTAAGCATGTGGACATATAATGAAACCGGTCATTATATTTGTCTATTAGATCACTTTAAGTGAATAATCTTATGTTTCAAAACGCAAGCAATTTAAAGATGAAATTTTAGAACATAAAGGATAAATGATAAAATGTGTGACTTGGGTTGCAAACCAAGTCACTATCATTCAAAATACAAACCATTATCCAAAATACCTTTCCATGTCGAACACGGAAACTTAAAGTTCTAAAATTCAAAACATAACTTAAAATAAGACAATGAAAAACAAAGCTCCATAAAAGCTATCCTTAGCTTCTTCATGGTTTCTTATGCTTGCTTTTCTTTTCCTTTGTCTTTGCTTGGTGGCGGCCCTATTTACAATAAAAAGGGAGATACATTATCACAACTTTGCATCATAATACCATAGTTGAATTTTGAAACACAAAAGAAGGTTAGTCATTTACCTACTGGAGTGATCTTTCCAGTTTTGATATCACCAAGGTATTTGGAACAATTCCTCTTCCAATGTCCCATGCCATTACAATAATGGCATTTGTCAAGAGGACCCTTCTTGACTTTGGAGGTGCTAGCTTCACAAGACTTAGCTTTGGTGAATGTGGGAGCTTGCTTTTTACCCTTTCTTCCACTCTTCTTGAACTTCCCTTACTCTTTGCGCTTATATTAAGCACATCCTTGGGAGGGTTCATATTTAACCCCATGTCCCTCTCGGCTTGCACAAGTAACTTGTGCAACTCCTCAAGAGACACATCCTTGTCTTGCATGTTGAAATTCACCCGGAATTGCACATATGCCTTAACTTTAGACAAGGAGTGTAGAATCCTATCTACGATGAGTTCTTTGGGGATTTCAACTTTTTGAATTTTCAAGGTCTCGACAAGCTCCATGAGTTTGAGCACATGAGGGCTAACCTTTTGGCCCTCTTTGAAGTCGAGATCAAAGAATGCCGCGCCGCCTCATATTGGACGATCCGCGGAGTTTGTGAAAACATGGTCACAAGTTTGGAGTAAATCTCATTAGCATTGCCCATTTTGAAGGCTCTCCTTTGGAGTTCCGCCTCCATCGCAAATATTAAGACATTTTTCATTGCGGCGGACTCCTTTTGGTAAGCCTCATAGGCTTCCCTAGTGGCCGCGGTGGACCTAGTGGTGGGCTCGGGTGGAGAGGCCTCGGTAAGGTAACGAAGCTTGTCGTCACCTTCGGCGGCTAATTTGAGTTGGGCATCCCACTCGGAGAAATTTGACCCATTCTTTTCAAGTTTACATCGATCCATGAAGGATCGGAGCCAAGATGAAGTAGCGAGTGGTGTAGCATTAGGAGTTGGTGTTGCCATTTGTTATGAAAAAGAAGTGGTCTACAAAACAAAATATAAGGAGTAAAACAATTGTCGTTTTAATAATACTCGTAAAAATGTATGATTTAAACAAGTTATAAGCATTTTTCTAGTGACCTCTACCCAACTAGAATAAATGATTCCAAGACCCAAATTCATATCGACTTAGGCACGGTAGGGCCGATTCATCCTTTATCAATATAACTCGGTGGATTAACGCTTAATCGATTCTACTTTTAGAACTCTTGGTCGATAATATTACATTAACTTTTATCTTTAGCCCAAAACACATTTGACAAGGGCACGGTAGGGCCGATACATCCCTTATCAAAAACTTTTGTTGAGGTCAATCCAAATTTCGAATAAATGTGTCCATGATCCAAATCCATATCAACTTGGGCACGGTAGGGCCGATACATCCCTTATCAACATGAATTCGGTGGATTAACATTCATCACCCACTTCCCCTACGTAACAAGGTTTGTACCCCGGTAGGGCCGAGTGCACTCCCTCGCGAAATAGGTTTTCATGGTTTCTACTATTTGGTAAGGCTATGTCTCAATTGTTTGTTTTAGCGAGAGGTCATGTCAATTTATTATCTATCACGTTTTAAGTGAACTAAAGCGGTGAACTACGATAATTCGAATCGACACGGTCGATAAACTCGATAAAAAGACAATGCATGTTTAGTTATGGCGATTTAGCGATGCATGTGACATAAAATAAAATGCAAGCATAAAGATAAATAAATCCTAGTATGGCCTTTCCTAAAATAGAAAAACTATTAATCTATTACATATTCGGAAACCAACTCCATTGGTCCCTTGAACTTCGGTTGTGGCACGCATCTCGAGGTAACACCGTCTTTATGTATCGTCATTCTTGAAGAAATCCGTCTTTTGGAACTCCGGAATGAATAAAATTACATAATAAATTACATAATTTCCTATTATACATTTGTAACTAAAATAAAATAAATCTATTAAATATTACAAAACGGTGATACGAGATCACAATAAAAATTACAACCGAATCGATATTCCCATACATTTCGGGAAATACCAATTAAAATCTAAGGCCATACTAAGTAAAATTACATAATTCAAAATTACATAAATTAAAATTATGACAATCATAAGAAAATGCAGCATTATAATATGTATGAACATGCTCAATTTTTATGCTAAATCGCCTTTAAATTGCCAATATCGTATATTACTCGGTTTTTACGGATTTGCGTGATTTCAACATTTTATAATCACAAATATGCATAAACTCATATAGTCTTCACTAACCACTTAGGACTCAAAATATAGTCTTCACTAGTAATTTGACCATAATTAACTTTTATTTACAAATTTGTTCATAAATGGACCAAAATTACAAAAATAAGCTATTAAACTTCAAATAAATCCAAAAATTTCAAATAAATTCAAAATTTGAAATTTAAATTCATGAACATTCTGGAAAAATTCCATGACACTCATAATGTTCAAAATCTTAGGTTAAAAATTTCGAAATTTTTCCGGAAAAACAATGTTGCGGTTTATCGATATTTAATAAAATAATCATAAAAACATGGAAAAATTATTTTCATTAACTTTTCAATTTTAGATCTGAAAAATATAATAAAATGCAACATTAAACGTTTTTCCTAAGTCATAGAATATGTTTTATTAATTTTCAACTAATAATGTCACTATTTATGCCATTTTTCTTCAAAAATTCATAAATCATGCTAAAAGACTTCTTTATAGCCAATTATTTTACACACATCTTGTAAAATTGCATGTGACAACATATAAATTTCCTATGACCAGATTCGAAATTTAACTCATATTAACCTATTTTTCTCTTAAATCCGAATTTAATAATGAAAAATTCATTTTTCGAGCATAACAAGTGTAAAAATTATGAAAATTTACAGGTTATCTCAAAATAATATATGTGATAACATATCCAAAGATCAACTTAAAATTCGAAGTATAGCTAATTTTCGACCAAAAATGACATTTTTACTCATAAAATCACATTTAAATGTCATTATTATTATATATGAACAATAAAAATCCGAAAAATTAACCCAAAAATCCTAAAACACTTTAGGACCAGAAATATTAACATGCATGTAATTATTTCGTGATATATCATAATAACACAAATTTTACAAGTTTTATTTTGTTATTCATATAACTCGGAAAAACTTTTAACCAATTTGCATGCAAACAACCGTGGCTCATGATACCAATTGAAGGAAATGTAGAATCATATACATTATAACATACTCTTATATGTCTAATAATTTGTCATAAAATTAATAACGGAACTTATGCATGCAAACAATAAAATGAATAGAGGAGAAATTATGTCCTTACATATTTAATTTCGGATATTTGGGCACAAAAGAGATCACCTTTCTCTTTTGTTCTTGAGCTTATTCCAATGGAAGAATGAAGATCTAAGTGTAAGATCTCTCCCTATGCTTTATACCCAAGGCTCCTCTTAATTAAATCAATATTATAAATACTAGTTATAATATTAATTATAGGTAGAAAATTGAACCAAAACCTTTTATAAAACACTTGTTTGTTTCGGTTTTTAAGAGAGAAAATAGAGAGGATTTTTATCTCACTAAAACTCAATTTTTGATGATGGAATAAGAATGAATATCACTAACTAAATTTAGTGTAATAATAGGTAAGATTATATGAAAAACCAATGATGGTTTTTCACATAAAAAACCGGGTGGAAGGGGGACTTTTAGGGGAGCCAATGCATGAACATTTTTGTCTTCACAAGAAAATTAGAGTTGCATGGCTAGGATGTAGGTAATCATTGTGTTTACTCAATAAATTAATCAACACAATATTAACCTAATACCCCCATAATTTCGGTACAAATGATAATATGGAATCCATATTATTTTTGTCAATTGTCAATATGTCACATGTCATATGTGACATAAATTGTTATGTATTTTTAACATATTAAAAATCAACGTATTAATAAAAATACGTCACATACAAAATCGACTTAGTAATCTCATAATTACTTGTACCAAAAATATTTTACCATTTATAAATCACAACGGATTGTATTTATAATAATTCATTCAAATTTAATTGTTACATTAAACAATTTATTTCATCCGAGTAATGACACAATTCAATTACTCAGACCGTATCTCATTTAATCACATTTCAATATGATACGTAAATTTCACTTCCAAAATCGTCCGTCAATTTTCAAGTAATTTAATTAACTCGTAACATTATACGATTAATTAAATAATCAATTAAGAGGGTTGCCCTTTAGGTATGACCTAGGGGGTCAACTGATCACCACCGTCACACGACAGTAATGTCAAACTCTAGTAAGCCAATCATTACCGATATATGTTGACATTTGAAAGAATAATATTACTTACCAATTGTATTCATTTTAATGAGACTTAAACATGTGATCATCATGATCAACAGTCGTGATCGCATTATTGTCGGAGGACACATATTCCAACACTACAATGTTTCTAATGTCAAATTAAGTACAAATAAACATTAATATCACCAACGATAAATATGGAAACCCTACCTCTTGCTAGTCTTCCACAAACTTCAAGTTAGGGACTAGAAGTGCTCGTCAATGATGTCTTACCAAAGCTAAATATCACCAAAGCTAAATATGAAAACATTAATATTACCCATTTAATTAGTCAAAACCTAATTAATTTCTTAGACCACATAGTAATTAAATTAGAATTTACTAATTAAAGACAAAGAAAAAGAGTGAATATAATCTTACCACAATATGAATAAATAGCGAGAAGAAGGATTTGGGAAGTAAATCTTCAAAGATGTATGTGGAATCTTGTGGATAAGATGAGTAATATTTATGAGAGGTTTTTAAAGGTGTTTAAAGGTGATAAGGCCACCTATCATTTCTCGTGTAAAATAATGGAAAGCGATAGGGCATTGGGTCGAGTGCTCGGTCCACTCGGTCGAGTGAAACTCCACTCGGTTGAGTGACCCTGTTTCAGAAACTCCCCAGATGTCACTCGGACTTTCACTCGGTCGAGTGAGCTACACTCGGTCCAGTGGACAGGGCCACCCGAACCGCGCGCACCCGCGCGTTGTGTTTTTTAGGCGGCGACACTTCTCCCATGGAACCTTGGTTTGCCAAAGCACGTCATGGGCCGTTACCGATTTGTGAGGCATTGAAACCGGTGAAAGGTTGAATAAGCCTGCATTTGTGGAGTCGCCACTAATTTATTGTGGAAAATTGAAAATCGTTCGAATACCTCGTGCCATGTCAATACACAAAGTAATGACATGAACACAAATAACTCGTTACCCTTAGCATTCTATGTCTAGATCAGAATGACTCTCGAGATTCCAATGGACACGGATGTCCGAAGATAACTGGAGTAAGGGGTGAGGGTACGTATCAGGAAGTTCTTTAATTCGAACACCTAATCCCGCCCGCCTCGATAGAGGACTCTACTATTGATTAGGGAAGTCGTTCATATTTGATATGTCGTCGATGTAATGCATGAAATGCAACAAACATGGATTAATCATAGCATGTGAAATTAGACTATGTCGGTTAACACGTATTTTAGCAAACAATTAGGCTGTGAAGTTAGAATCGCAACACTGTTATTATTCGTTGGTAGATTTAAGATGGATTATCTATATTAGACTCGAATTGAAGTGTTTTAACCGATCATATATATCTGGGCAAGTCATAAAACGAATTAAAACGAGAAATTACAACGGTTTACATGATTATGATTATACGATGAACTCGTGTCGGAAATACAAAAAGGCGAAACTTGAGGTTAGATTAAGACGAAAATGGACAAATAAGATTCGGAAGAAAACTATTATATCAAATTGGGACTCCAGAACCTCGACATGAAAAAGTCGAAACCCCAAAGAATTGATTTAAATTAAAACGGCGAAAACCCGCAAGTATTAAATTACTCGGGATTAAGGACGAATTAAGAATTGTAATTAAAAGGGGGTTGTTAAAATATGATTAACAAAGAGAATGAAGGAGAATGAAAGAATAAAAAAAGAAAGAAATTTGCAGGAAGTCGAGGAAGAAGAAGAAGAAGAAGAAGAAGAAGAAGAAGAAGAAGAAGAAGAAGAAGAAGAAGAAGAAGAAGAAGAAGAAGAAGAAGAGCAGGAGGCATCCTCTGGAAGAGGCGCAGCAAGGCTGCAATCCTTCCTGAAGGCCTAGCTGCTGCTACGTTTCTTCTCGACGTCTAACCTTTGCTGTTTCGTAAAAACGGCTTTAAAAGGTGGATTTTAAATCAGTATTCAAATGTGCTCTTGATATAGATTTACATTAATTGATACAAAATGAAAGTATAATAATAAAATGGGATTTACACCCTCAGACTTACATGTTTAACGAAATGAGATTGACTAAAGTTATCGTTTAGTGATTGCTCGACTCGAATATGCGTGAAAAGTGCCCTCGTTAGAGGATTTAGTATATTGATTAGGTTGATTAAAGGTAAAGTTGGTCAAGTTGGTCGGTCTATGCAACGTGACTGGGACTCAGAATGATCTGAGCTTACGTGGTCGATTGATCAAGCATGTACGCGTCGAAAGGCAATGTCGTAGTCTAGAATGCAGAGAGAGAGAGAGAGAGAGAGAGAGAGAGAGAGAGGGCGGAACACTCGCGTGCCAAATATGGAGGCCGAAGGCCTCTATTTATATTAAACATATGGAAGTGTTTTGCAATGACACGGATTTAGAAACAAATCTCGAAAATATTCTGGAAAATACTAAAAGAGGACTGGAGAAGAGGCGCAACAACTACTGCGTTTCTTCGAAGAGGCGCATCATTTGCTGCGTCTTTTCTCCAGTGGTTTCCTCCTTGGCAAGAAATATTTCCGCGTTTTATTATAGAATTTCGGTAGATTTATACTTCCTTATTCTACGAAACATAATATTACGGTATATATTTACTTAAAATAATAATTTTAATTAGGAATAAATATCTAGAGAATTCTAGAAAATTCCGGAATATTATGACTCGGCTTTTAAACGTTTTTTAGAAAATGAAGCGGTTTTTTACCCGGACTCCAAATGAACTCTAATTACTGTCAAAACGACCGTATCAGTGCGTAGATGATGACCCAGGGGTTGACTCGAGTGTTTGAGCTATCACTTCACGATGAACTTACAGACTGTCATAAATCATTCCGCGTATCTAACATGCGGCCCAATCATCACTGGGTGGTTGGCGGGAGGTGTAGAAATGAGGTATCTATAGAGCCTCCACTTTGACTGAGGCTTGGACAAGGCGAAAGTTAAAGTATAGCCATCAGGTCAATTGAAGATTACTACCTAACCACTATGGCGACGCGAGGCGGCTCAAGTGGTCTGAACCAAGGACCTATCGTCGGGAACATTTTAGAGTATCTCGACTATCAGGGAGGGTCCTTTAAAGTCCATTAGAATATGTAAGGAAGCTCGCTAGCTATAAGACAAAACCATACCTGAGACACCCCTGGGTGAAGGATTCGAAGGTACAAATACTCTTCGGAGAACTTAATCTTAAACTATGTGGGGAAGAATCATATGTTGAGTCGACAACGACGCATCCTTGAAATGGCTGATGAGAAAATAATAGATCGACAACGACGTGTCCTTGGTATCGCTGAGGAAAATAAAGGTGTTTGATCGACAACGGCGCGTCCTTGGCACAGGTGAGGAAAAAATCCGTTCGCGTCGTCGCAAGCGAAATTCTGATAAAGAGGAGAAGCCCATGAACTGTATTTAGTGATCATGAATTCTCGCTGAGGAAAAAATGTCGTGGTTGTCTGTAGTTTGTTGAAGATAAAATGTCGATTTAGACGAAGAGAACGCCCAAAAAGAGGCCATATGTTGAGGATAAGATGTCAGGGAAGAGGCGCATGAAGTCCGGGCCCACAAATAACGAACTTATAACGAATTTTAACGAATCTCGACTGGAAACTCGCCGAGGAAGAGGCGCAGCAAAAACTGTAACCCTTGGAAGAGGCGCAGCAAGTGCTGCGTCTTCTCCCGAGCTCACCCCTGTCTGGGTAAAACTCGACTTATGCCGTGTTTGTTTTTATTTCAAAAACACAAACATATTTTGTTTTCTTTACAAAACTCAACCAAATTCCAACCAAATTCCGTCAAAACTTGATCAAAACTTGCCATATATCATGACTAATCGAGGTATGTGTCTTGTACTTGCTTTATTTTGCATTTGAGCTTTGATTTGGGTCGAAAAATTAGGGTTTATATACCCATTTTCGTTCGAAAATTTGGGCCTTTCGTCCCAAATGAATGTGTCTCATGAAATTGATATTAGAAATGAGTAATTGATCATGTTAGGAACATAACCATGTATATCTTTCGAATTTTCGTCAAGTATTAAGGATTTGAGCGAAGAATATTACGGTTTCTTGCTAAACCGCAAAACCCTTCGAAAATGGCCCTATGCTAGTCCATTTTTTATGAAGCTTGACGTTTTAAGACCCTTGAGTAATGGGTAAACTTGATGTTATGCCGGATTTTCAATTTGTGTCAGCTTCTCCGGGACACTTTTGTATGGCATAATTGTTATTGTAGCGAAATGCTGCCGAATTTTCGACTCAGACCCGCAACTAGGATTGAATTTAGACTCGGCTTGACTTAACCTAACACATGTGTGGTCGGGCTTGGAAAATCTGGCCAAAGATTGCTAGAAAGGCCGTTTTTAAATGCTTGAAACGCTTGAAAATGCTTGAAAATGTGTTTAACATCGCTTTGTTTACCTCGATTTTGCAGAGGATATTCCTTCTACATCGGGGAGAGGCCCCATGGACACTCACTTTGACCCTTCTACCGTTCTCATAGTGCATACGGGAGCGACCCAGGAGATGGAGGAGGATATAGAGGAGGAGGTCTCGCGGAGGGCCAATGTAGGACGAGGCGACCATCAGCGCGCAGGAGCGCCTGAGTGGGCCAAAAATAGGATGGTAGACATCTCATTTGGGTGGCGGAGAGCCACCTGTCGTATAGGACGGCGAGGAGCATGGTAAGCCTTCAGCTTGTCATTCCCTTAATTATTTATTTCTTACACATTTTATGCTAAAGAAAGCTTTCTTTTAAATTGACGCAGGAGGTTGGGAATATGAGGTCCTTCTCTGGTTATACAACGATGATAGATGCCTTCGGGAAGCTGTCGGAGGAGGAGAAGGCTATCATCGACCTGGGAGCCTTTGGTGCCTTGGTACGAGGCTGGAGGGAGATCAAAGAGAGGAAGATTCGAGCTAACCTCAGCCTGATTTGAGCCTTTCTTGATCGGTTCTGGGACACGAACTCGACTTTCCATATGCCTTTTGGAGAGATCGGTGTCACCTTAGAGGACTACAGCATGATCTCGGGTATGTCGTGTGGAGAGGAGCCGTGGGTGTGGCCGTCGCGGCCATGAGAGTAGACTCGGCCGAGGCGAGGAGTCTGGTTAGCTGGAACCTGGCTGCGCGTGCGACCCAGGTTCCTAGTTTGGTCTCGAGTACCTACGTCACAGACTATTTTGGTGGTAGGGTTCCGGCGAGAGTGAAGATGGATGGACGCATGGTACCACCATCACCTTGTACTGTTGAGCAGCGGGCCCGTTTGTGGTTGTGGTGGTTCTTGTCTTCAATTTACTTCGGAGACAAGGGGGAGAGGCTATCCACGAAGCTTGATGCGTGTCTATAATATGATGTTTTACATCTTTATTTCCACGTATTTTATGTCCATCATTGGTAGTTTATTCTACTATTTGCCCCATTTCGTCCATTTCCGCCTTTTTTGTGTAATATTGCAGAAATGTGAAGAATCCAGCGGAAATCGAGCCGAATCCGTCCCTAAGTGCTTGGCATAGGATTTGACATGAAGGTTTGACTCGGGAAATGAACTTGGTGCGCGTAGCAAGGCCTGAAAGATAGATTTGCGAGAGTTTCAGAAGTGGATTACCAACTAACTTGGTCTATAGACTGACCTACATGATCTATAGACTGTCAGGATGCTGAACAGTTGACTGCAGGAAGAGCAGTCAGTCGATCGACTGAGGTCCATGGTCGATCGACCACATGAGCTGACGTGCAAGTTTTATTTTAAGTCATAAGCTTCTGATATTCTCGACCTTTAGTCGATCGACTGGTTGATATGGTCGATCGACCACTTATGCAATCTGACGAGAATTAAAAGATTTTAACCTAAGCCCATTTGTAATTTGGTTTTGGAGAAGGGTTTTACGTGACACTTCTATATAACGTAACTCCTTCCTACTGCTTTTGGGGAGAGATACATGGATTTTGGGAGAGATTCAGATTGACATACCTAGTTTGTTCTACAGTTTTCATTAGTTTTCAATAAAGTTCTTCTTTTGCATCCGGATTCATTTTCTTGCCTTCTTTATTTCTGGTAATTCTTGTTCTAAATTTTAATTTACTTTTATTCCTTCTTTATAGATTAGAATTGATTAGTTAGAATCCCTAATACCTAATTTTTTCATTTATGCGGCCTTATTGTTCATTTAATTTAGTTATGAATTCTAATGTTTTCATCTTTAGTTTTGTTATCGTTATTAATTCTAGTATGAGTAGCTAAATCTCCCGCGCTACGATGTGAGGGGATCCGTAGCGTAGATGGCGTAGTTTAGGTACCCTGATTCGGGTAATGGTCGATCGACTGACTTAGCTGGTCCATCGACTAGCCTCGTTTTAGATTAGCACTATTTCAGTTTATTAATTGCAATATTTGACAAAATCGAATGCATGCGATTAGTTAAAAGCCTAGTATTTGACCAACCCACAAGATCGAGAGATAGGGGAGGGAAAAAAGATTAATAAATTGAGACGACTAAATTGCTAAGATCGAAAGATAAGTAATTTAGACTTTAGGAATCACTATTCAGGTCGAGAGCTAGTTTTAGTGAGACTTAGGGATTAGTAGCATAGGCCGAAAGGAGCTACTAGTTAACTCGGACGAAGAGGACCTGTTATTTGCCCATCTTACATGATTATTTTAGACTTACTTAGGATTACCGCCATCGCAGCTACAGTGAACCGATCGCCTTAGCCTTCTTTTAATCATTGTTTACATTTCTTTCATTATTTGCTTATTTATCTTATGTTATTAGACTTAGTCCAATCCAAAACCCCCTCTGAAATTCATAGACTAAAATTAAACAACTTAACTCCCTACCTCCCTGCGGATCGACCCTGTTACCACTAGCTTCTGTTAGTTCTAATAGGTTTATAAATTTTATTTTTGGTGCACACAACGACAGCGCATCAAATTTTGGCGCCGTTGCCGGGGAGCAGCGCTAGTTTTAGTTGTTCTCTTTTATTTTAGTCTATTCTCTAGTTTAAGGAACTTCAGTTCCTTAAACTTTTCTCACATTTTTTTTGTAGTTTTATCTTATGCGCAGGTCACAACTTCGTGAGCTATTTCAACTATATCTCGAGTTAGAGAAGACTTTGCGGGTTAAGAGGAGATTATTTCAAGAATTACCGACAGAGGAAGAGCTGAGTACTCTGTCTAACTATTACTAGAATGAGCTGTTTGAAGACGGTCAACCATCATCTCCAGCTTCTATCTCTTCAGCCGATACAATTACATCTCCAGAGATGGCTCAAGAGGCGAGTATAGCGAGTCATTCCGAGCCAAAAGCTGAAAATCTCTATAAGGGATTTACTTTACCAGCTGGTACCACTAGAGGGTTTGAAGCAAAACCATCCTATATCAATCTGGCCGAGAGGAACCAGTTTGGAGGAGCTGCAAATGAGGATGCTGTCAGGAATATGGAGATATTTGTTGATTATGTCTGTTCTATCCCTCCACCTGAAGGCGTTACTCAGGACCAGATCAAGGAGACTATGTTCATCTATTCACTCGAGATCTTTGCAAAAGGGAGTGGTATAGGGATCTGGATCGTGCTGCTTCAGGTATTACAGATTGGAATTCGTTGGCCTTGGTTTTTTACAAGAAATACTATTTTGCGGCCAAGACAAATGCACTTAGAGCTCAGATCACGAGTTTTAATCAAGGACCTAATGAAGATTTTCATGAAGCTTGGGTCCGATTCAAGAAGCTAATTCGCTCTATTCCGCACCATGGGTTTGAGCAATGGTTTCTGTGCAACCAGTTCTATAATGGTCTTTATGATTATCAGAGAGCTATCCTAGATGCTGCAGCTAATGGGAGATTTCAGGAAAATAGCGATGAAACAAAGGGGTGGAAAACCATCGAAGACATGGCCACCCATAAAGCTGAGCATGAAAACTCTAGGGGAAATCAAAGGAGAGCTGTTGAATCTCCTGTCGTAGCTGCATTAGAGGCTCTTACGGCGAGATTTGACAAGTATGAGTTAGGAGGAGTTTCAAAGGGTGGTATTTATCAGGTAAATGCTGTGTCAGACGGCGCTTTTTCATGCAAGAGATGTGGAGGAGAAGGACATGTGGCGGATTTCTGTACCAGTTCCAATGAGGTCTGTGTTGCTTTTCAACAATATAGGCAGACCAACACCTACTTTGATCCTTCTAATGTGCATCCAAATTTGAGGTGGAATAGCCAAAATGTTCTTAATCCAAACCCACCTCAGCAGCAGCAACATTTTAAAAATTCTGAGGCTTCTGAGTTCAAGAATATGTTTCAGAGCTTGACGGGAATGCTGCAGAAGGAATCTCAGGCTAGAGAGGCTAGTACAAAGATGTTGGAATCTCAAATTGCCCAGTTAGCCAATAAGTTTGCTACTAGAGCTCCGGGGCAGTTACCGTCGTAGCCGGACCAGAAGAAAGAGACCTTGAATGCAATCACACTAAGGAGCGGGTCTACCCTTGATGGACCCGTTACTGTAGGGGATGAGCCCGAGGAAGTTATGGTTGAAAAAGGTGGAAAAGCTGCTGGAAAAGGAAAGAAGAATAAGGGTGAGAAAGAGACGAACAACAGTATTCACGGTCGATCGACCACCCCATACTCTTCAGCGACAGTTTCTGATCCTTCTGATCGTTCTGGGAAAAAGGAGATCAGTCGATCGACCGACCCCACTGGTCGATCGACTGGTGATGCTGCTGATGTTGAACCATTTCGTCCTCCAATGCCAGATAACTTGAGGGATCTCTTGTTTCGGGGTAAGACGACCACGCAGTTTTTGAGGGAAACTCCCAATGCTGACGGGACAATTCCGGATCCTAAATATGACCCAGCGTCAGTCAATGGCTCATTTTTGACGCGGCCTGAAGCGGGTACAAGCTATAATAAAGATAAGGTAGTGCATTTCCAATCTAAGTCCAAGGATGCCGGTACGAGAGATGTTGAGGAGAGGGCAAAGCTACTTTTGACAGCCCCTTATCCAGAGAGATTAGTGCCGACCAAGGATCAGGTATCATTCAATAAATTTAAAGATGTTATTCGCAGTTTGAATGTGCATGTATCTTTTCTTGAGTTGGTTAATCAAGTGCCCGCTTATATGAAATTTATGAAGCAATTGTTGACAAAAAAGCGGTCACTTGAACCTGTGTAGTCGGTAGCTTTCACTGAAGAGTCTACCTCTTATTTGACTCACACTGCTCCACATAAACTAGCTGACCCTGGTAGCTTTTCTGTTCCTTGTAATATTGGTACCTTCTCAATTGAGAAGGCATTATGTGATTTAGGAGCTAGCATTAGTGTCATGCCATTGAGTCTAGCTAGAAAGTTGGGTCTGACCAAGTTTGCAGTTACTAATATGATCGTATGCAGATGGTGATCATTGCGGTTCACCAAGTAGGGGTCTTAGAGGATATTCCTGTGCAAATAGGAAAGTTCTTTTTCCCTGTTGACTTCATTGTCATGGATATACCGGAGGATGCTCACATTCCTATTATTTTAGGTAGACCATTTCTGCACACTGTCGGTGCAGTTATTGATGTTGGACTGAGGACACTTACCTTTAAGGTGGGCAAGAAGTCCACTGTTTTTGCCCAAGCTGCTAGGAAGAAAGATGTTATGTGGCCCGTTACTTGCAATGCTATTAAATCTTATGTTGTGATTACTGCTTTAGTACCTGTACCTATTCCTGCTATGACACCTCCGCCCCAGATTGGGAGCAACATGGAGGGAAATTCTGCTGTATTGGATGTTTCAGGAACTGGTTTTGGGAAAGAAGAGCTGCTTGTTGCTCCAGCTGTGACTGAGCCCATTGTTCAGAGAGGCGGTTTGGGATGTCTGAGTTACGAGACTGATGAGGAGCCCGAGGAGAAAGAGCCAGTCAAAGTTTTGGAGCCTGACCTAGATTTTGATGAGCCAGATGATGCCCATGTATGGGAAGATGCTAGAGACGAATATCCGCTGAGCGTCCTAGACAACGGAGTAGAGTGGAGTCATGCTGAGAAGATGAGCACCGTGGAGGGCACTTCATGCAGCCAGAAGCCATGGTCGGAGCTATTCCGCAGTCTTCGCGGATGAACTATTTATTTTCTTGAGTTTTAGACAATTTATTGCGTTTTAAGACTATTTACTGCTTTGGTTTGCGCGAGACCTCGCTTTTTTTGGTTTGCATAGGATTTTATAAGACTATAGACTGCTACTTTTGGGTTTGCGCAATTTTGGGCGCTGTATTTATAAGCAATTGCAGGTTGTTAGACCAACTTAACTCAATTCATTGAGTTAATTCGAAGAAAACGAAGTCTGCGTCAGGTAAAGCAGTCGATCGACTAGAACCATCGGTCGATCGACTGGTTGCAGAAGTTACAGGAGTCCTGTTCCAGTTCGACTACCTCCATTGGTCGATCGACCGCCTCTACTACTGTACCTGTTGTGGCGATCATTCCCTGCTGTGTTTGGTCGTTTTGTGGATCGTGAATGGGAGTTTTAGGGAGTTTTAGGGAGTTTTTCTCTCTATCTTTTTCCTCTCACATTCATTTATCGCTTTCTTCTGTTTTCTTTCTTTGCGCATTTTTACCGCTCCCTCTTTTTATTCTCGGATAATGCGTGGTATTTAGTCTTTTCAGGTACTTATTGGTACCACTGCTGGCTACTGAAACCTCCTAGCTTACGCTGGTTTGGGGAGGTTTCCTTTTGCGCTTAAAATCTTGTGAGTTTCCGAGTTCTTTTTCATGTCTTATTTAGTTATTTATCGCAAAAATCCCATTTCCCTTTTGTTTCTTTTATATGATTTTGCACAATGGGGACATTGTGTGATTTGGTTTGGGGAAGGGTTTTGCATCGCATTTGCATTGTTTTTTATTACACGTCTATTGCATTTCTGCTTGCATTGTATTTATTTTCTATATATACAAAATTCAAAAAAAAATTGAAAAAAATCCCAAAAATTCAAAATAATTTCACGTTTATTTTAGCATGTAGGTCGAGTCGGAACGGTAGTATTTCAATGATGACATTGCATTTTCAGCTGTTTATGCCTAAGCCGTGCTTAATTGACATGTTATTAGTAGAATCACATATGCATATCTACGAGTTTTTGTTAAATTACTTGCTGAATTTTAAATTTGACTTTGAATTTTGGCAAACTACATCATTTTCTGAGTCTTAGAGCTTTATAACTGGTGTCATCCATGACCAGTTTATTTAGGATGTGAGTAGTTACTCCTTATGAGGCATGTTACATAAATTTGCATAAACATGATCTTGATCTGCTTAATACCTTTATGCATTCGGTTTGTGGTTTGTTGACACATGTGGTAGAGGTATCCCCTTTATTCTGTTTTACCCATGAGCCCCTCATAGCCAAATTGCCTATTTTGTCCCAATTAGCTACAATCTATAATCTATCCTACCTTAGCCGAGCTAGTAAAGGTAGCAATTTTGGGAATGTGTTGTTTGCGGTTTGGTTATTAATTCTCATAATGAAATGTTGGGTGAAAGAATGAAGGAGGAAAAAGAATTGAAAAAGGAAAAGAAAAAGAAAAAAACAAGAAATATGAAAAAAAAGAATTAGGAAACGAAAGAAAAAATCATATACGGCAAAGTGGAATAATATTATGATGTGATTTTTGCTCCCTTCTTATATTTGTATCCTATGGGGAGTTGACGATATTTTGGTGATTAGTGAGTTGTGTGCATCCAATTGGCACTGTTTTGTATTGATTTATTTTTGAGTTTGAAGTTGGGATGTTCCTAAATTTGGTGTTTAGTAGTTTCTAGCTTGGCTTTTAACTCCTCTTATCCAAATTCATCTTAGCCCCTTCTTACCCATTACCTCACTTACCCATAATCGCCTCGGCATGTGTCATGGTCTTTAATGGTTGGAATGCATATGTACGGTTGTAGAGATCATTTTCATGTTAGACTGCAGGCATGTTCTTATAGGTCGTAGTTAGGTGAGAGTCATTACAAAATTACTTCTTTCTATCGTATATATATATTCACCTGTGCTTTTGTGCGATTTGAGCGGCCTGTGAGAGTCCAATTTGATAAGTCTTTATAGTTGATAATTCAGCAGTTTTTAACAACTTCATAACTCGTTTGCATGATTCATATTACTATTTGATTGTTAGTGTTGCATTAAATTGGTTTAGGCTATTCGGTTTGCATTTCGCTCTGAAGATGAAATCGTTCCATTAGGTCCTAAGATCGAGTCTAGTTCTTGCTTGGGGACAAGCAAGGGTTTGGTTTGGGGAAATTTGATGCGTGTCTATAATATTGTGGACAAGGCCCTCGGGAACTGCGTCCGCGGGATCCACACTAGGCATAATCGACTCGAGGTTCTTTCTAATCGAATTAAGACAAATTAGAGTCGCCACCAAGTTTTTTGGGAACTTGGAACCGTTCAAGTCAACTTTACACCTTTCATCGAAAAGCATAAAGCCAATCGACTACGAGTGATTAAAGATAAAGACTTGTACCCTATATCACTCGATTTGAATGACTCTCGTAATCCAATGGTATTTAGACGGATCCACAAACCATAGATCTTGAGTAAGGGGTGAGGGTACGTGTTGGGAAGCCCATAAGGACACCCAACCCCGCCCGTCAGTAACGGCCTCTACTAAGTCAAGTATGGATTTCAAACAAGGTCATAGCTACTACGATATATGAAATGCAAACATCGTTTTAACCCTAACATGTGAAGTTTCTATGTCGATTTAGATGCAACTAAACTAACTTTGTCAAAGTTGTAATTTAGCATGTGGGTTGATTGATCTAAGCAACATATAAACGAAAGCAAACAAGGCTTAAGGGGGAATGGGGGAGCCGTGGGATCTACCTATTACAAACCAGGCATTTCATGCCGACACAACAATAAATTAAAGATACAACTCGATCTAAATACAATTGCTATATACGACACCATACACAACACATGGCCATTCGGCCTAGGAAAACGTGCACAAAGGGGTGACTCACGGCCTACATGACTCACGTCCTTGGGTCACTCCTCGCAATGCGTGCTTCCACTTAATCTTATCGAATTAGACATTGGGTCACACACCAAAGCATGCATTAGCATAAATCGGGCCATGTTGCTTTAAACAACATGCGATTTACTACGCTCTCACTTGCATTGGGGCACAACCGGCTAACTAAACAAAACTAAGGTTTTTAGAAATCGTTTGACTCGATAAAAGAAAACTAACTACAAACAAGTTACAAAACGCGACTCAGTAAACACAAATTAATTACGAGATACAAACAATGAGACTAAGATAAAAAAGGAACGAGAAAAGGGATACAAAAGACACGGCCAAACATGACCTCATACACGGCTATCCTAGTTCCTAGGTTAGATTTATTAGGTTAGATGGATTTGCAAAGCGATGCGGAAAACACATTAGAAAACGATGACAAAAAGGGGTCAGAAGGCTTCGCCTAAAACCGGGTGTTCTACACGGCCTAAGGGGTCAAATTAGGTCAAGTTCGCTAATTAATTTAACTCATCGAGTGTTAATAAGAAGGTGCTAATCACGCACTCTTATACTAGCGAGAAATTAGGTGAAAAGAAAGATGTATTCAATTAGGTTATAGAATTTTTAATCGATTTTTAAAGCTATGTCGATGCCACCTAACATGTCTAATTAGGTTATCAAATTAATCTAATGTCGTCTAAATATGTCGTATGTTAACAATCAGAGGTTAAACTAACATACAACGGATCCTAAGGTGTGTCGAATTGGCCGAAACAACAAAGGGGTCAAAAGCGAAGAGCGAAGTTAGAAACTCGTTTTATTTATGCCCTACCTTGAACACGAGGATATGTAAATGAGACGGGGGTGTACGACCGACTGAAGTAGCGGTTTATTTTTCCATCTCAAGTCAACGCGGGTGTTCATGGTGGTACTTTAACTCATACTCGGACTAAACTAGTTTCATAGTTAATTAAACAATCGATAAACAAAAAAGGATAAACGAATAAAACAAACTATAAAAGAACAAGCATAAAAAACGAAATAAAAAGAGGAGAAAGAAGAGGATTTGATGCACCCTCAACCTACATGTATCGTTGACACCGTCTTGGGTCGTAATCGATGGTAGATTTTATCTCGAGAGGCCGTCGTCGACGAAGAAATAAAGCAACACGCGTTTTTTGACAAATCTGGACAGCAACTTTCAAACGATGATATCTCCCTCGTTTCACGACGAAAATTCGATTTAAAAGATGTTTTGAAAACTATAAAGAGAGGAGAACAGGGATCTTAAAGCAACCCCTGCTCGTTTTGGGTTATTGGGCACGAAAAACGAGCACAAACAGAACTGGACAGACAAGAATAAACCTCGAAAACAGAGTGTGTAACACTCTGTTTTTCGAGGGATTTCGTGTACTCTCAAGGGCAATTTGGCTCGTAAATCTTTGTCTAATGTGTAGATGGATGTTATGTGGTTAATTAGGAATAAGAAAATCGAGTTTTGATGGAGGTTTGATGGAGGAACGAGTTGCTTTTCGAGGAGGACACACAAACAGTTCAGTTTGTGTGTCGGTTTTGTTTAGGGTTTTTTGGGAGGCAATTAGGGTTTGTTTCTGAGGTTTAAATCTTGTGAGTGATGGTAGGATGTATGGAGAACTTAGAGGAATGAATGTATGGTGAAGGGGTCGTATTTATAAGGAGTTAAAGTAGGTTAAAAGAGAGGGAGGGGCAGTCGGGCTTCATCACGCATGGCTGCTGTCCAGCAGCTTTTGTGAGGGTTTGAGAAGGGTTTTCTTGGTGATTAAGCTAGGATAATATGGGTAGGATACTAGGGTATGGGTTAGGATTAATGGGTACGGGTCTTGGTAGTGTTTGGAGCGGGTTTTGGGCTTGGGAATTGGCACGCAAAACAGGGGGGGTAAATGTTTGTTTTGGGTACATTTGTTTGTGAGGGATTTGGGACGAGAATTTGGGCCATGGATAGGGGGTTCGAACTAGGGTGGACGGGTATTGGTCTAGGTTGGTTAGTGTACTCGAGATTCGTGCCAATTCGTGAAGAAAACGGGCTCAAAAACCGAGCTAAAATCGAGCTCAAAAAACAAGTTTAAAAACGAGTTTTCTTCGCTTTTTAAAATCGATTTTTCAAATCAATTAACCCATTAAAATAAATGACTATAAGATGAGTTTTCAAATCAAATATTTATTTTATTTTCAATAAAATAAACTTGGGAAAATAAAATTCAAAATAAAATAAATTAAATTGAAATCACTTTAAAAAGGCTTTAATTTAAATATCATTTAAATTAATAAAATGAACTCACTAAAAAAACATTAATTTAAATATCATTTAAATTAATAAAATACTTCATCGACGACGCCCATTCTACATCGTAAAACGAGTTCCAAATAATGACAATGACAACTAAAGAATACATGTGTCCTATCATCATCGGGTGTTTGTCGGGTTCTCTATAAATTCCAATATCGACGGATACGGGTATCTCTGAGCCCCCACTTTGACCGAGGCTTGGACAAGGCGAAAGTCAAAGTATACCCCAGGTCCCTTTCGACCGAGTATTCTTCGGGTCGTTTATAGTCCATTAGACTTGCGTATATAAGCTACTTGACCATAAGAAGAGATCATATACCGAAACTTCGTTGGGATTGACTCTTGCTTCACGTTGTGTCAAATTATCGTCATTGGTCGTCGACCCATAAAGTTGCATATATGGTGGATTGAGCCTTATCCTTAGGCGCCTACGTATCGGTTTTCGACGGAATCAAACCCGCGTCGTAGTTCGGCAATCGCCGACACATGCCCAAAGTTTATCATCTTTGGCATTCGTCCGAATTCATCATCTCGTTGACATTTGCCCAAAATTTATCATCTGCTGGCACTTGTCCGAAATTCATCTATTGACACTTGCCCAAAGCTTATCATCTGCTGGCAGGTGTCTAAATGGGACGGGACTTTCCGAGGAAGTTGCCGCCGCTTTCATCATTTGCTTTCAGCTACAGAATTCTTCCATTTCATACTCTTGTATTGAATTGAATTATGGGTGGATGTCATCCTTTACATCTTGATAATGGTCTCTGAAGCCAACGGCTTCAGAGCCCCCAGTTTGCAATGGCTCTAAAGTCGAAGACTTTAGAGCCCCCAGTTGAAGCATATCCTGCTATATTTGAAACATAGAAAATGTACTAGCAATAATCATCACATAAGCACATTTGGATCATCGATCTTGAAATTGGATCATTTGAAAGATTGGGTCATCGACCCGAAAATTGGATTTGAAAATTTTGAATAATTGGGTCATCGACCCGAAGGTATGTTGGGCCATGACCCTCCGAAATTGAATTTGAAATTTTGAATGATTGGGCCATCGACCCGCAAAGATTGAATTTGAAAATTTTGAAAGATTGGGTCATCGACCCGAAAATTGAATTTGAAAATTTTGAATGATTGGGTCATCGACCCGCAAAGATTCTATTACTTGGATCATCTATCCACAATTCGCGAAAAGTTTTTGGAATTTTGAAATTTTGAAATTTTTTGAAATCGAACCTTGATGGGTGAGCATGAAACATGACACAGACACTCTGTATGACTCGTAAACAACGTGGGCATAGCCCGCTACCTTAAAACAAAAAAGGAAACTAAAACCGTAAGTGTGCACGGGTTTTAATTCAATTATTGACTCGCTGGGGGTAGAAATGTAAATTGGCCATTCCGGCTCCAAAAGATGGCAAATGGGAATCACAAGGTCGTCGACTTGGGAAGGAGATATCATATGGCATGGTCGTGCTCCCGAGGGCACATGGGAATCAAGATCACTTGGCATTGACAAGGTGGATTAAAATCACAGAGCAACAACGTTGGCTTCGCCTGACACTAAACACAGACTGATCTTATGAAAGCACTTAGACATCACACATCATTCTTGTTGGGAACATTCTGTCACTCTTCTCCTCGCCTCCTTTCTTTTCAGCGAGTTTTCATCATTTCTTGCCACCGCCTTCTTTCTTTTCAGCGGGCTTTTACTAATTTTTCTTCCACGCCTTCTTTCTTTTCAGCGGGTTTTTCATATTTTCTGTTCCCAACACAAACCCACATCTATGTGACTCAGCATCTTTGACTAAACCATTAGATAAAGCTCATTCTGAGACTCGATACTATTCATCCGAACCTATATCCTCATCCTAGCATACATCGAGTGCTAAGACCGACTCAAACAAAGGTGGCTTCATTTGGACTTGGTTAAGACCCGTAAGAAACCAACAAGATGACAACTTGGTTGATGAGTGGATTGAATCCCTTATTCTGAAGGACTGCCTACGTATTCGCGTGGAGCGAAATCAAATCCGACGTAGTTCGATCAAGGTGCATAAACTTGGCATTTTAATTGTGTGTACACACTCGAAGGTTTCACCTAAGGTATCATGTCGTATCTCATTCTAGCCTGTAAGGTACTGTTAAATCCCGTGTCTAGGGTTGGTACAAAAGGTTGGATCTTTTGGGATGTGAAGCTTGGTAAAAATAGGTTTGAAAGGTAAACCATCATTCTGAAGGTTCGTTTTGTGGTGTTGAGGCCAAGGGCTATGGCTGCTGATGTGGTTGGAATGGGTGTCTCGGTTTTGATGAAATCCGAGTGCAAATGGGTTGGAAAACAATATGGGTTCAAATCTCCATGTCTGGACCCTAAAGGCTAGGTATAACAACACAAGCGGAATGATTCTCAAAATTCCCGACTATCCCCTTGTAACTGTCTCAGGAAGGACTTAGAGGGTAAAGAGGTCACTACTTACTCTTTTGGGCTTCGCCCATTGAACCTCAACTATGGGTACTTGACTTGAATTTTGGCTTCCGTAACTTCGACATTCAACCAAAAGCGTTCTGCAATGACTTCAACATCTTTTTTTCTTTTTTCTTTTTTCTTTTTTTTCATTTTCTTTCATCTTTTTTTCATTTTTCTTTCTTTTTTTCATATTTTTTCATTTTTCCAATTTTCCTCTTTTTCTCATTTTTCATTCTTTTTCATCTTTTTTCTCTCTTTGAAAATGATCTTCTATTCATTCTCTTAGTCATAAATGGATACACCTTGAAAACTGGGCTTCGCCAACTAATTTGGGTAGAAACTAACAATTCCTTGTTAGAACGGGTTGATATCTTCTCTCTTCGAGATGGGATGATTTTGCGGGGATAAGGCTTGCCTTCCATCATCGATAGGGGAAACAATGAGCTAGTCCGGGTTCATCATAGAATCATCTAAAGGCTTGTGTTAAGTATTGGATTTGATGGAGGTTTTCTACCGCCAGACATGGAATAGGTAAAGGAATCAAACACGGGATCCTAGTGTACCTTACATTTTGAAACGGGACATATTTCTACCCCAGGGATTCCTTTGAGTGTGTTGTGCGTTTTATCATGTTTCGGAATGATTGAGGATTGAAAACAAGACATATTGGGAAACAAAACTGCAACTTTTATTAGAAAGGCAAATGCTTAACATACTCGAAGGAACGACTCCTAGGACACACCCTAGGTCATCGCGGAACAAACGACTCAACTTCAAGAAAAAAAGTCCTAGACTCGACTCAACTAAGATAAGAAAACAGATCCCGACTCATAATTTCAAATCTGGTCATGAGCTTTTCCTTGTTCAACTGTCAGCTTAGATGCTCGGCTCTGATCTTTGATCCCTTTGATGGTCTGCCTCCATCCCGAGGTAGTCCTCTGAGGATCTACGCCAGTGATGAAGGTTGGTGAACCGAATTGTCCTTTATTAACTTCGTTAATGAGAGGAGTACATTCTAGAGCAAGACTCCCGACTTGAATTTCATTCTTCGGGTTTGGCAAGAATTCAGAGAAATCCACAAATATCTTCCCGATAAACACCCCTTTCAAGTAACATGGGCGGATAAGATGGGAGTAATCGACATTGTCTTCGACAGAAACAAAGTTAGTGTGATCGCCAAATGGATTGGTGATGTTATTGGGTTTTATGGCTGGGATTGGGAGCGTTCCGTTCTCAATCATGTCTTGAATTTCGTGCTTCAGTCGATAGCACCTTTCAGTATCATGGCCTTTCCCTTGATGAAAGGCACAGTAGTCATTTGGTTTATACCATTTACCTTGTTGATCAGCGGGAGGGTCCGGAGTTGGACCAATAGGCTTCAGCTTTCCTTGGGCTATGAGCCTTTGGAGAGCGTATGTATAAGTGCATCCGATATCGGTGAATGCCTTAGGTGTTTGGCGCTGCGACTTCTTCGATCACCCTTCTAAGAGATTGATGGCTTCATCCAAATGGGTCGTTGCTGGGGCTTTGGTCCTAGACGATGAGGCCCCTTGGTATCCTTTTGGCTTCTCAACTTCTGCCATTCGGACGTCATCTTCTACCTTTATCCCAATTCTTATCAATTCTTTGAAAGAACCGAAATTCTGGTATTTCAGAGCATTGCGGTAAACAGGTCGTAGATTATTTACGAACTTATCTACCATTTCGACTTCATCAGGCTTTTTGGCTAACTTCACGCTTTCAGCGCGCCATCTTGCAAGGAACTCAGTAAAGCCTTCCTTTTCTTTCTGCGTCATAACCTCTAGCGTTCTTATATTGGTCCGAATCTCGACATTATCAGCATAGTGCTTGCAGAACTCCACCGTAATATCTTCGAAAGTGGGGAAGTTCTTAAGGTCAAGATTATAGAACCACGCCTTCGGGTGTTCATCCAGAGATTGAGCGAAAATTTCAGAGAGCATGTCAGCAGGTACTCCCTTCAGTGCTAAGTACCCCTTATAGGCCTTAACATGGTGGTGGATCTCGGTGCCCTTAAACTTTGGGATGTCGGTGAGTACCATGTTTGTGGGCAACTTATCTCCGCACCGGCATAGCCCCTAGCATTCTCATAGTGAATGTTCTTCCCCTGGGAGAGTTTCAAACGGTCTTCGATGAACTTGAACCGTTTTTCCAGATCAGTCAGTGGTGGAGGGGAATCTTCACCCAGCTTAGATTTGATTGCATCCATTCGGGTCATCATGAGGTTCACGACCTCAGTAAGCTTGTTAACAGCATCTTC
Source organism: Silene latifolia (assembly GCF_048544455.1). Lineage (NCBI taxonomy): Eukaryota > Viridiplantae > Streptophyta > Magnoliopsida > Caryophyllales > Caryophyllaceae > Silene > Silene latifolia. Next base: position 73,601,990 of record NC_133536.1, read on the forward strand.
CATTGCTTGACGTCGGGTTTTTGGCGGTCTTTCTACAAGAAAACCCCTTCGAGTCAATATTTAAAGTAAGAGCCCCTGCACACTTAAGGACACGACCCCAACTTGACTCAAACAAAGACTCGACTTGAGATTGACTAAACAAGGGTTCGACTCACGGTTTGATTTAGACCTTGGTTCATTTTAGACTTGGCAAAACAACATGACTCAAACTGTCATGGCACGATTCTAAACGGACTCGGTGTGACTAAACCCGTGATTGGACCAACATAGTCCTTAGGTTCGAGTGAAACGTCCTAAAGGGCCTAGCTTGGACGTTTTTTGTGGACTATCTTAGACCAAAAGGTCGAGCAATATGACTCAAGGCCCAAGAGGTGAGCTTGGGTGACCCAACAAGGTCGTGTTCTAGACTCTTAGAACGAAACACACCCGGCCTAACACGGCCATGACCTGGACACGACTTGACGCATTTCATGCTTGGTTGAGGTTCGAGAGGCATTTTGGATTGGTTTTGAAAAAAAAAAACGAAAGATTGATTCGAAAAAGAGATTTGAAATGGGCAGCATGCCGGCTATAAAAGGTCATTTTGGGCCGAAAATTCTAGTCCTATTTGGGCAGCATTCCGCGTTTTTAAAACCATGCTATTTTGAAAGTAAGTTGTTCAAAAGTTCGGTTTTGAAAAGGACATGGGAAATTTCGAAAAGACTCGGGAAAACAATTTGCACATTGTCATTCTCATGTTACAAGGATGTATGCTCCTAGACATCTCTAAGTCTCGGCAAGTCTTCTACAAGAAGGTCTATGCCCTCCATCCTTTTGCGGTCTTATAGAGCAAGGTGTCTTAAGGTAGAGTACCTAGAAGATCGTCCCCACCATCAAGAACCACGCGAGGTGAAGTGGAAGCGAGCAATGTGCAGCTTCCTAGCATAGTGGGACGTCGCCCCCCACGCATCACAAAGAAACGCTGGGACGGCCCGGGAAAATCCTTAAGGGTTTATGCATGAATCGTAGCACAATGAGTAATGTTTTACTTTCCAACACTTTCTTTTCAAGTTTCACCTCGGAGGAAAAGACCCTAGAAACAAAGTGTAACTAGTCCTCTTTTCCCAGTGAGTCGCCAAATCGTGGACAAGGCCCTCGGAAGGCTGCGTCCGCGGGATCCACACTAGGCATAATCGACTCGAGGTTCTTTCGAATCGAATTAAGACAAATTAGAGTCGCCACCAAGTTTTTTGGGAACTTGGAACCGTTCAAGTCAACTTTACACCTTTCATCGAAAAGCATAAAGCCAATCGACTACGAGTGATTAAAGATAAAGACTTGTACCCTATATCACTCGATTTGAATGACTCTCGTAATCCAATGGTATTTAGACGGATCCACAAACCATAGATCTTGAGTAAGGGGTGAGGGTACGTGTTGGGAAGCCCATAAGGATACCCAACCCCGCCCGTCAGTAACGGCCTCTACTAAGTCAAGTATGGATTTCAAACAAGGTCATAGCTACTACGATATATGAAATGCAAACATCGTTTTAACTCTAACATGTGAAGTTTCTATGTCGATTTAGATGCAACTAAACTAACTTTGTCAAAGTTGTAATTTAGCATGTGGGTTGATTGATCTAAGCAACATATAAACGAAAGCAAACAAGGCTTAAGGGGGAATGGGGGAGCCGTGGGATCTACCTATTACAAACCAGGCATTTCATGCCGACACAACAATAAATTAAAGATACAACTCGATCTAAATACAATTGCTATATACGACACCATACACAACACATGGCCATTCGGCCTAGGAAAACGTGCACAAAGGGGTGACTCACGGCCTACATGACTCACGGCCTTGGGTTACTCCTCGCAATGCGTGCTTCCACTTAATCTTATCGAATTAGACATTGGGTCACACACCAAAGCATGCATTAGCATAAATCGGGCCATGTTGCTTTAAACAACATGCGATTTACTACGCTCTCACTTGCATTGGGGCACAACCGTCTAACTAAACAAAACTAAGGTTTTTAGAAATCGTTTGACTCGATAAAAGAAAACTAACTACAAACAAGTTACAAAACGCGACTCAGTAAACACAAATTAATTACGAGATACAAACAATGAGACTAAGATAAAAAAGGAACGAGAAAAGGGATACAAAAGACACGGCCAAACATGACCTCATACACGGCTATCCAAGTTCCTAGGTTAGATTCATTAGGTTAGATGGATTTGCAAAGCGATGCGGAAAACACATTAGAAAACGATGACAAAAAGGGGTCAGAAGGCTTCGCCTAAAACCGGGTGTTCTACACGGCCTAAGGGGTCAAATTAGGTCAAGTTCGCTAATTAATTTAACTCATCGAGTGTTAATAAGAAGGTGCTAATCACGCACTCTTATACTAGCGAGAAATTAGGTGAAAAGAAAGATGTATTCAATTAGGTTATAGAATTGTTAATCGATTTTTAAAGCTATGTCGATGCCACCTAACATGTCTAATTAGGTTATCAAATTAATCTAATGTCGTCTAAATATGTCGTATGTTAACAATCAGAGGTTAAACTAACATACAACGGATCCTAAGGTGTGTCGAATTGGCCGAAACAACAAAGGGGTCAAAAGCGAAGAGCGAAGTTAGAAACTCGTTTTATTTATGCCCTACCTTGAACACGAGGATATGTAAATGAGACGGGGGTGTACGACCGACTGAAGTAGCGGTTTATTTTCCCATCTCAAGTCAACGCGGGTGTTCATGGTGGTACTTTAACTCATACTCGGACTAAACTAGTTTCATAGTTAATTAAACAATCGATAAACAAAAAACGATAAACGAATAAAACAAACTATAAAAGAACAAGCATAAAAAACGAAATAAAAAGAGGAGAAAGAAGAGGATTTGATGCACCCTCAACCTACATGTATCGTTGACACCGTCTTGGGTCGTAATCGATGGTAGATTTTATCTCGAGAGGCCGTCGTCGACGAAGAAATAAAGCAACACGCGTTTTTTGACAAATCTGGACAGCAACTTTCAAACGATGATATCTCCCTCGTTTCACAACGAAAATTCGATTTAAAAGATGTTTTGAAAACTAGAAAGAGAGGAGAACAGGGATCTTAAAGCAACCCCTGCTCGTTTTGGGTTATTGGGCACGAAAAACGAGCACAAACAGAACTGGACAGACAAGAATAAACCGCGAAAACAGAGTGTGTAACACTCTGTTTTTCGAGGGATTTCGTGTACTCTCAAGGGCAATTTGGCTCGTAAATCTTTGTCTAATGTGTAGATGGATGTTATGTGGTTAATTAGGAATAAGAAAATCGAGTTTTGATGGAGGTTTGATGGAGGAACGAGTTGCTTTTCGAGGAGGACACACAAACAGTTCAGTTTGTGTGTCGGTTTTGTTTAGGGTTTTTTGGGAGGCAATTAAGGTTTGTTTCTGAGGTTTAAAGCTTGTGAGTGATGGTAGGATGTATGGAGAACTTAGAGGAATGAATGTATGGTGAAGGGGTCGTATTTATAAGGAGTTAAAGTAGGTTAAAAGAGAGGGAGGGGCAGTCGGGCTTCATCACGCATGGCTGCTGTCCAGCAGCTTTTGTGAGGGTTTGAGAGGGGTTTTCTTGGTGATTAAGCTAGGATAATATGGGTAGGATACTAGGGTATGGGTTAGGATTAATGGGTACGGGTCTTGGTAGTGTTTGGAGCGGGTTTTGGGCTTGGGAATTGGCACGCAAAACAGGGGGGGGGCTGTTTGTTGCGGGCTGTTTGTGAGGGATTTGGGACGAGAATTTGGGCCATGGATAGGGGGTTCGAACTAGGGTGGACGGGTATTGGTCTAGGTTGGTTAGTGTACTCGAGATTCGTGCCAATTCGTGAAGAAAACGGGCTCAAAAACCGAGCTAAAATCGAGCTCAAAAAACAAGTTTAAAAACGAGTTTTCTTCGCTTTTTAAAATCGATTTTTCAAATCAATTAACCCATTAAAATAAATGACTATAAGATGATTTTTCAAATCAAATATTTATTTTATTTTCAATAAAATAAACTTGGGAAAATAAAATTCAAAATAAAATAAATTAAATTGAAATCACTTTAAAAAAAGCTTTAATTTAAATATCATTTAAATTAATAAAATGAACTCACTAAAAAAACATTAATTTAAATATCATTTAAATTAATAAAATACTTCATCGACGACGCCCATTCTACATCGTCAAACGAGTTCCAAATAATGACAATGACAACTAAAGAATACATGTGTCCTATCATCATCGGGTGTTTGTCGGGTTCTCTATAAATTCCAATATCGACGGATACGGGTATCTACAAATATGATGTTTTACATCTTTATTTCCACGCATTTTATGTCCATCATTGGTAGTTTATTCTACTATTTGCCCCATTTCGTCCATTTCCGCCTTTCTTGTGTAATATTGCAGAAATGTGAAGAATCTAGCGGAAATCGAGCCGAATCCGTCCCTAAGTGCTTGGCATAGGATTTGACATGAAGGTTTGACTCGGGAAATGAACTTGGTGCGCGTAGCAAGGCCTGAAAGATAGATTTGCGAGAGTTTCAGAAGTGGATTACCAGCTAACTTGGTCTATAGACTGACCTACATGGTCTATAGACTGTCAGAATGCTGAACAGTTGACTGCAGGTTGAGCAGTCGGTCGATCGACTGAGGTCCATGGTCGATCGACCACATGAGCTGACGTGCAAGTTTTATTTTAAGTCAGAAGCTTCTGATATTCTCGACCTTTAGTCGATCGACTGGTTGATATGGTCGATTGACCACTTATGCAATCTGACGAGAATTAAAAGATTTTAACCTAAGCCCATTTGTAATTTGGTTTTGGAGAAGGGTTTTACGTGACACTTCTATATAACGTAACTCCTTCCTACTGCTTTTGGGGAGAGATACATGGATTTTGGGAGAGATTCAGATTGACATACCTAGTTTGTTCTACGGTTTTCATTAGTTTTCAATAAAGTTCTTCTTTTAGATCCGGATTCATTTTCTTGCCTTCTTTATTTCTGGTAATTCTTGTTCTAAATTTTAGTTTACTTTTATTCCTTCTTTATAGATTAGAATTGATTAGTTAGAATCCCTAATACCTAATTCTTTCTTTTATGCGGCTTTATTGTTTATTTAATTTAGTTATGAATTCTGTTGTTTTCATCTTTAGTTTCGTTATCGTTATTAATTCCAGTATGAGTAGCTAAATCTCCCGCGCTAAGATGTGAGGGGATCCGTAGCGTAGATGGCGTAGTTTAGCTACCCTGATTCGGGTAATGGTCGATCGGCTGACATAGCTGGTCGATCGACTGGCCTCGTGTTAGATTAGCACTATTTCAGTTTATTAATTGCAATATTTGACAAAATCGAATGCATGCGATTAGTTAAAAGCCTAGTATTTGACCAACCCACAAGATCGAGAGATAGGGGAGGGAAAATAGATTAATAAATTGAGACGACTAAATTGCTAAGATCGAAAGATAAGTAATTTAGGCTTTAGGAATCACTATTCAGGGCGAGAGCTAGTTTTAGTGAGACTTAGGGATTAGTAGCATAGGCCGAAAGGAGCTACTAGTTGACTCGGACCGAGAGGACCTGTTATTTGCCCATCTTACATGATTATTTCAGACTTACCTAGGATTACCGCCATCGCAGCTACAGTGAACCGATCGTCTTAGCCTTCTTTTAATCATTGTTTACATTTCTTTCATTATTTGCTTATTTATCTTATGTTATTAGACTTAGTCCAATCCAAAACCCCCCAGAAATTCATAGACTGAAATTAAACAACTTACCTCCCTACCTCCCTGCGGATCGACCCTGTTACCACTAGCTTCTATTAGTTCTAATAGGTTTTATAAATTTTATTTTTGGTGCACACAACGACAGCGCATCAAAGCTTCTTCCGTTTCTTTCTGACTTGAGTAGCCTAGGTCGCTGAGACTAGGTTACTCCTAGTTTTGCAGTCCTCACGCGCTATATGAGGGCCATGGTCCGGCCGGAGCTGATTGAGAAGAGGACTTCTCCTGCCACTGTCGGTCCTAGACTCCTCTTGGAGGTATGAACCTTTCTTGAAAATATGAAAGATCATTTTTGTAGAAAACGATTTCTAATCATTATTATTTTGCATGCAGGCGTGGATGTACTCTTACTTCCCTGGCTTTGCGCCCACGAGGGCGGAGGACGTACCGAGAGCGTACCCCGTCATGAGGGACTGGCTAGTGTGTCGTCAGAAGAGCCAGCGGTCTTCTCATGATGTTTATCGGAGGGGCGTGAATGCACTGAAGTTAGACAGCGTAAGTGTCTTTGATCTTCATTTTATTTTTCTTTTATTTAGAGATGATCATAGGAATGACCCCTCATTTTGTTGCTTTAGTGGGTGTCCAGGCTCTGGGAGAGCTACTCTGGGGCTCCAGCCTTTGTGGCTGAGGTTCTCCGTCCCCGGAGTTCGAGTAGATTGCTATTGACGACACCCATGGGGCCTCTGTGGTACTTGGGTGAGCGTTTGACTCGACAGTGCTCTCGTGACACTTTTACGGTTCCCATCGACCCTCCACGGATGATGTTTAGGGAGCCTTCAGAGGCTGAGAGGGCAGCTGACCTAGCTGACGCGAGTGGTGATGCCCTCCTTCTCCCTGGCGAGGAGTAAACTGAGTTTGTTCACCGGAGGCTAGTGTAATGGCCGATCATGGTAAGCATATTTACCGTTTACTTGTCTTTGATAGATCTGATAAATGATGAATGATTAGCGAATAATGAACCACTTGAGTATTGTAGGAGATCCAGGTGGCGGGCGTCGAGCCCCCAGCTCTTCCAGAGACGTTGGTGTACATTGACCCGGCGGGCATGATGGTGATCTCGGAGCTCCAGTCTTTCAGCGAGGCGGTGACTGACGCTGGCTTGGATGAGTGGCAGCACTTTCTGAGGAGGGTAAGCCCCCAGCTTTGGCGGTCTTTAGTATTTTAAGCTTTATTACATAGGAATGCATTTGCTTGAACCTTCTCCGTATTTGAATGAAGGTGGCACCGTCCAGGCATATAGAGTTATGGAGGATAGTCAACCAGCTGCGAGCTACAGCCATTGAGGCCCTCACAGATGGCTTGGGGCGGCAGGTATGAACCTTTTTGTACCCGTCTTTATTTTTATTACCTCCAATTTTATGAAGTGAAGTATCACTCCATTTTTCTGTGTAGAGGGAGCGTGACCTAGAGCGTGAGCTGGCGTAGTCCCAGGAGGAGACGGCCTGTTTGCTGAGAGAGCTCGAGGCTAGAGATGCTGAGATCGTTGCCCTTGAGGCGACAGTGGCTGAGCTGAGGGGTCGTCAGGACTAGTTTGTGCTGACTAATGTTTGTACATTTGTACATTTTGGATGTCATTTTGGGCAGGAGCCCGTATTTTGATTCACGTCCTGCGTGCCTTTGCTGCTTGGTGTTTCTTGTATCTGCAGGTTAGATGTTTGAAAAACATGTTTGGCATGTGACGGTTTGCGCCGTCATGCTACCGAAATTCACGTACGAAATCACAAGCAAAACATATAGCAAAAAGAATTAAGATGGCCTAAATTAGCGCGAAAAGAAAGAATTTAGGGCGAAAAAAACAAAGTGCCCGAAAATGGACAAAATGACGCGACCGGACGGTAGGGAGGGCTACCCCCTAAAAAATGAATTTAAAAGAAATGTCTAAGTGTGTCATAAACATTTTTGAAAAGAGGGAGTGAAATGATTCTCCGAAAAAAAATAAGAACGAGTAAGTGTGCGTATTTGGCGAAAATGTGGATTTTTCCTCGAAAAGTGAACCCGGAAAAGATTAGGAAACATAAATTTGGTAATTAATCGAAATTACCGAATTAAGTCCCTATAGAAATAGGAAACTTTAACTTAAAACAGATTAGGAAAGATCCCACGGATGTCAAATGAGGAAAAGAGCTTGCGGAAGAGGCGCAGCAAGAGCTGCGATCCTTCGAAGAGGCGCAGCTTTTGCTGCGTCTTCTCTCCAGCTTGTCGGTTCTCGGCAGAATTTTGGAAACGTCGAATAGTATAAATAGAGGCTTCGGTTGAGCTTCTATTCTGACAATTCCCCCTTCCTTGACTTCGTCTATTACATAAAACCTCATATATCTTCTCGAATTTTACCCAAAAAATATGGATGCCTTTGAAAATCGCATTAAGAAGTGGACAAATGAATTTACAAATGTGGAGAAACACGACATGGGTGTTTTTAACTGAGGATCAATCATAAGTTTAAGCTAGTGAAGGTAATTAGGCCCTTTATGGATGCTTGTCTTGAATATTGGGACCCGAATTTTCATGTATTTGCCTTTCCGGGAGGCGAAATTTGTCCCTTTCCTAAAGAAATTGCTATGGTTGGGGGATGGGTCGGAGAAAGTGTTCTGGCTATATTCCCTAGCTCTCAAGGCTATAAAAATAAATTTAGTGATTTGCTTGGATTGACCCAGGTTGAGGTAGACCGTCTTGTGACCTCAAAAGGTGTCCGTATGTCAGAATTTGTCGATCGATTTATAAATAGGGAGGACCCTACTATCTCTTATGCGGCGAGGCGCAGAGCTTATGGATTTTACCTTCTTCATTGCTATGTCCTGCGAGGGCATGTAGACAAAGAGATGAGGGGTGACCCTCGATTTTTAGGCATAGTGGAGCAAATGGAACTGCGCAGGAGCCCAGCATGCTTAGTTCTAGGGGAGACCATTCTAGGATTGGACAATAGGAAGGCAAACCGCGAGTATCCTTATCTTGGGAGTCCTATTATTTTACACGCAAGAACTCGTTTTCTGTCCTATTCGGCCTTTTTCTTTCTTTTTTTTTCCTTTTTTTTTTTTTTTGTTTTTTCCGGCCGGTTTTGGATACTAACTCCCGTCCCCCTTTTTGCAGATCTGGCTAATGGAAAGGTTGCGGTTGATCGAGCCCCCAGTTGACGTGACAGGATATCGCTCCCGATCAATTGTGATGAGAACGAGGCTATACATGGTGGACTTCACTCGAGTATGCAATTATTGGGAAAATAAATTGAAGAGTGAAGGTGGGCCCTTGATTAGGTGGATCGTGCCATGGTGGCATCTTAGATCGGTGACTGGAGTATCGTCTTTGGATCCGACACGGTTAATTCGCGTTCCCGGCTTGGAATTCATGGTATATACTTTTTCGGAGAGATTGATGAGGCAAGTGGGCCTAAGACAGAAAATCCCGAAGCTAGACACCGTCCCTCAAACTCCCTTGGTGCATACTTCGGATTCTTGTCGAGAGTGGGCAATTCGCTGGGCCCAAAGGAATATGTGGTTCATACCCGTTCCGGTTGGCTTGTTATGGTTATCTGACTCATATCTGCAGTGGAGGAAAATAAGCACTGTCAAGGAGCGTGAAAAGCTAAGGAAGCACGAGCCCGTAGACTATAAGATCTGCGAAGTGGCGAAGGAGAACCAAAAGTACTTAACTGAGGAGAAAGAAGAGGCTGGATATCGGGTCGTCCGTCCGTCGAAGAAACCAAATAATGCTCCTGCCGAGAAGATGATGGTGGATAGAAATGGGAAAGCTAGACCACGAGAACGACCGTTAGTGATTAGGTCGGAAATAACGCAAGAGCGTCCCGCTCGTGGTCGAGACAAGAAATGTGACAAAGGCTTATGACGTTTCTCTCTTGCGTTTTAACATTTTGACATTCTCATATCATCAAATAAATTGAATTGCATTTCCTTAGAAGTAAGTAAAGGACACGCTTATTTTTTTTCTAAGTTCATTACAAGCTCTTGCTTCGAACATTTATTCTTTTACATTTTTTCGAACTACGTACAGGGTTTGATTTCATTTTTTCTAATGAATACGTAGGCAATCCTTTACAGGATACAACTCATCATTTCAAGATGTAAATAGAAGGACATTTCTATGTTGCATTTGAAATTCGACAAGATTAAATAAAGAAAATTTATAAAAGTCTCATTTGATATTTCTGGGTTTGACCCGCTTATTAAAGGCTCATTTGATACGTACCTGATATGTCTACACATTATGTAATGCACGCAGCCTCCGTTCGTCCAAGAGGATGAGTTCATCATACCTATCCCTATTCTATTCAGCTTCTGGAATTTGACTTTCAAGTAAAATGCGTAGGGATGGGATCTCTAGCTCTACTGGTTGTACACCTTCCATGCCGTAAGTCAAATAGAAAGGAGTAGCCCCAGTGAGGGTCCTAACTGACGTGCGATATCCCCATAATTCAAAGGGTATTTTGCTAGGCCAATCGCGATAATTGTCGATCGTTTTCTTAACGATCGTGACGACATTTTTGTTAGATGCCTCTACAGCGCCATTAGTTTGAGGTCTATATGGCGGGGAATGGTGATGCTTGTTCTTATATTTCGCTAGCAACTGTTCAACTTCGGTCTGAAAATGTGACCCGTTGTCACTGATGATTTCCTGTGGGCAACCATATCAACAAATGATATTAGTTTGTATGAACATTGCCACATGTTTGGCTGTAAGGCTAATGTAAGATGCTGCCTCGACCCATTTAATAAAATAGTCGATAGCTACTAAAATGTAACAATGACCTCCTGTCCCAACTGGAGTGATTTTCCCGATGATGTCTATTCCCCAAGCAGAAAATGGCCAAGGAGATGTCATGGTATATAGCATTGAGGGAGGAACATGTTGCACATTTTCGAAGATCTGGCAATTATGACAATGCCTGGCGTATTTAATGCAATCTGACTCCATTGTCATCCAGTAATACCCTAGACGAGTAATTTTCTTTGCCATCATAGGTCCACTCATGTGAGGACCGCATTCTCCATCGTGAACTTCTTCCATTACTTTCTATGCCTGTGAATGATCAAGACAACGCAAGATGACACCAATTGGTGTTCTTTTGTATAACTCTTACTACATGAGGAGGTATTGAGAGACAAGTAGGCGTATGGCGCGTTGTCACCTCTTATCTATATCTGGTGGATATGTATGATTAAGCTTGAAATTTAGAATGACCTGGAACCAAGGTTCCCCTGGGCTTTCCTCTTCATTTGTAAGGAGGTGTACATAGGCTGGCTCTGACCGCCGTTTGATGCACAAAGACATTTCAACCATGTTGTCTGGCATATTAATCAAGGATGCGAGTTTTGGAAGAGCGTCCGCAAACTGATTTTCTTCGCGAGGCAGGTGTAAATAAGTAAGTTAATCAAAGAATTGAGCAATCTGATCTATCCTAGCCTGATAGGGTGCTAGACTTTCACTTCGAAGGTTCTTGATAGGATCCCATGATTTGGTTAATGACTAACGATGAGTCCCCGTGAACTCGAAGGTTCTTGATGCCTAAACTCACTGCTACTTGTAGACCAATGAGGCAAGCTTCATACTCTGGTACATTGTTTGTCACCTCAAAGTCGAGTTTGACAGAAACTGGTGTATGCTCGCCTTCAGGAGAAATGAGCAACACTCATTTTCAAAATCCTCTCAAACTAGATGCCCCATCAAAGTAAAGAACCCAAGAATCTGTACTGGTTTGTAAAATATCCTCATCTGGAAACGACCACATGTCTATTGCTTGCGTATCGTTGATAAGATTATCTGCGAAGAATTCAGCCACAGCGCGCCCCTTTATGACTTTCAAAGGTACGTATTTGAGATCGAACTCTGAGAGATTAAGGTCCATCTTGCCAATAGTCCATTGAGGACGGGTTTCTCGAAGAGGTATTTGACGGGATCCATTTTAGAATACACTTTGACCGAGTAACTAAGCATGTAATGGCGTAGCTTCTTTGTTGCCCACACAAGTGCGAGGCATGTCTTCTCGAGAGGTGTATATTTACTTTCATAGTCCAAGAACTTCTTACTAAGGTAGTAGATAGCTCTTTCTTCTTTTTCAACAGTCTGTGCGAGCATATCCCCCATGGTTGTTTCGGTAACTGTGAGATATAAACCAAGAGGTTGATCTTGTTGGGGAGGCATTAGCACTGCTGGCTTGGCCAATATCTCCTTTATCCTGTCAAATGCATTTTGACAGTCATCGTCCCCACACGGTATGGTCTGTTTTCTTGAGCTTTTTGAAGATAGGTTCGCAGATCATTGTGAGTTTCGATATGAATCGACTTATGCACTGCACTTTGCCCGGGAATCCTTTAACCTCTTTTTCTGTTTAGGGTTGTGGCATCTCGATTAAGGCCTTGATCTTGGATGGATCAATTTCTATCCCCCTGTGGCTGACAAAGTATCCCAGAAGCTTGCCTGACGTTACTCCGAATGCACATTTCTAAGGATTGAGCCTCATGTTGTATTTGCGCAATCTGAGGAAGAATTTGCGAAGGTTAGTGATGCGCCCTTTTCTATCCTTAGATTTGACGATCATATCGTCCACGTACACCTCCACCTCTTTATGCATCATGTCATGTAGCAAAGTAGTCGCAATGCGTTGGTACGTAGCCCAGCATTGACTAGCCCGAATGGCATAACAGTATTGCAGTATGTGCCCCACTGAGTGATGAAGGCTGTCTTGTGCATATCTTCTTCGGCCATTTTGATTTGGTTATACCCTGCATACCCGTCCATGAAGGATAACAACGCGTGATCTGCTGTATTATCTACCAAAATATCGATGTGTGGTAGAGAGAAGTCGTCTTTAGGACTTGCTTTGTTCAAGTCTCTAAAATCAACACAAACCCAGATTCGCCCATCCTTTTTGGTTACGGGGACTATATTAGCGACCCAGTCTGATTACTCGGAAACTTTGATGAATCCGGCTTTGAATTGCATATCGACTTCTTCTTTAATCTTAAGATCCCACTTTGTCCTCATCCGACAAAGCTTCTGTTTTACAGGTTTGGAACCTGGCTTAATTGGAATGTCATGTTCTGCAATATCCTTGTCGATCCCTGGCATGTCCTTGTAAGACCAAGCGAAGACGTCTTTTAACTCGTGTAGGATGTCGATAAAACTGGCCCTTTCAGTTGGGTCAAGGGTCGTCCCTATCCTAAGTTCTTGGGGTTCTAATTTCGTTCCTACGTTGATAGGTTCGGTGTTTTCTATAACTGGTGCCCCTTCCCCCTCTTCTGGATTTATTTTATTATATAGGGAGGTAATTCGATTGAGTCTGGGTCAGGATCATCCTCATTATCATCGTAAACAGAATTGCATTCAGAATAACACAAGGAGTAAGCAGAATCATATTTATTCATATTAATGTTTGAAAATAGCTGAAACAAAGAAGCTATCTGCGCAGTAGTCAGTGGCGGTAAAGGGACAGTTGCTGGGACATTCCCCAAGCTACTGTTACTAGGCGATACTATGTTAGGAGAAACAAAAGGGTGGGGAGTGACGATAGGAGGAGACTCTTTAGCGACTTCTCTAGACATAGATTCTGACTCCGACTCTGATTCCGACTCTGACTCGAATTCACCATCTTTGGGTTCTCCTTTGAACATCTCTCCTTCTCTAGTAGTGACCTTGAAGAGTTTTCCTTGATTGTTGGTCCACTTGATCGACTATCTCCATCCTTTCTGCTGATTTGAGCTGGTGTCAGTGATCAGTGTTATAGAGTTAAAATGGTCATCTTGAATGATCATGGTAATGATCTCATCCTGCGCTGCCTTGACGAATTGATCCTCTCGAAATAGAAGGCTAACAGCATGTTCGTCGTGACAAGGTGTCTGACGAGTTTTGGCGGTAGGAACCATTTCTGGAGGAATGTAGTAGCAATCGTGGAAGACCTCAATTCCAGCTAGTTGATTTCCTCTGTACCGCCAAGGTTCGGGAAAACCATGAAAATATTCACAATCCCCTTCCCTGACGAAGTACCCATTTAGTGTATGGAGATAGGGTTGCATTTCGACTACCTTACTTTTGGGATTCTGAACTTGAGTAAGCATTTCAAAGGTTTCGGCCTTCGTGGGCTTGTACCCCAAGCCTAATGGTATCTTTTGGGAGTTACCTTCCTTAAAAGGTGTAAAAGTACTCTCTCTGATAAGGTTTAGTGGCATTCCTGGGAAGTATCCCTGGGATTTGAGTATGTGGTTGACCACTAAGTTGGAGTATGGGTTGAAGTACAAGGGAGCCAGCTCGCTCTCCATAAGGTTTATGATTTGAAATCCTCCAAGCTCGTGCACTGGAGCTGTAACTACTTGGTTGCTTGACATTTTCTCTATTACGGCCTTGATAGGTGATGAAGTGATCGTCGCTACCTTGCCATCTAGAGGGATCTTGATCTTTTGGTGTAAGGTGGATGTCACTGCTTTGGAATCGTGAATCCAAGGCCTACCTAGAAGTATATTAAAAGATGCCTCGATGTCCACTATCTGAAAATTAATCTTTCGCTCGATTGGCCCAGTGGCCACAGTAAGGTTAATTAGCCCCACTACTTTACGTCGCAATCATCGTATGCCTGAACGCCTTGGTTAATAGGAGTCCAGTCTGATTCTTTTATGCCTAACTTGTATGGTGTCTTTAGTGGTAGGACATTGACTGCAGAGCCATCATCCACCAAAGTCATTGGTACGTTTTTCTTCAAGCATGTGACTGTAATGTATAGAGCGAGGTTATGAGTGACGCCAAAGGGAGGCAAGTCCTCATCCGAGAAAGTAACTGAGTTACTTTGCTTGACTGAGTCTTGGAAGACTAGGTTGACGACGTCATTGGGTGTAGGGTCGTGTGCTACGTTCAATTTAGCCAATGCTTACAGTAAAGCCTGTCGATGAGGAAATGAACTTTCAACTAGTTGCCAGACTGAAAGATCAGCCTTTGTCTTTTGAAGTTGCTTCAATAAATGGTCAGCAGATGTATCTTCGCCATCATTTGGCATGATGACATTGGTGTTAGTAGTTGGACCATTAGCAACTGGACCACTCGTTTGTCCTTGAGTGACATTTTGATATGGACGTCCCGAGCGAGTAAGGTGGTCTACATCTTGATCTTCACTAGCCTTGACTAGAGGATGTTCTTTGAGGTAAACATCTTCATCGTCATCCGCCTATATTCTATTGACGATACTGAGCTTTCTCGAGCTTTGATTTCAGCCTATAAGCTGATTATTTGCTTGACTAGATTGTCGGTCACTGCGATCACTTCTTGCATTGTGGATCCTTGAAATAAGATTAGAACCACTAGCATGTCTCCCCTAGGTATAGTGCTTGGATAGCGTAGGGATGCCACTATAGCTTCTAGATCTGAAACTTGTCTACTTACACCCTTTTCCCATGCGACAAAATCAGCCATAGTAGGGCAGATAGTGGAATAACTCTCCTCATTTTCTAGTGCATTGACCTCATCTTCAGCTGGAGAAATGAGGTGTGAACAATCCAAGGTGGATTCCTCATTTGTGATCATCAGAATTCCAAGAGGATTCTGAGTATTGCTAGGCTTGCTTGCAGGAGGTATAGGTAAGTGCCCATCTTCGTTCATATTCTGAATGGCATGCTTCAATTTGAAGCAATTCTCTATATCATGCCCTTTGCCTCTTGGTACTCGCAGTAGGCATTCTCATCCCAAAACCTAGACTTCTTCTCTGGGTCAAGTGTAGGTCCTATGGGTAGAAGTTTGCCTTGTTACATCAATATTTTTAGAGCATTAGAATACGAGTCACCAATGTTGGTGAACTTCCTCTGTGGGTTATTCTTCTTAGTCGACGATTCGACAAGGTTGACCTCGTCGGTCTTGCTAGTGGAGTCATAAGAACGACTCGTTATGCCTTGATATCCGCGAACTACCGTTTTGGACAAGAGTCCTTTACGGATGTCGTCTTCAATTCTTGTTCCTAGCACAGTTAAGTCTTTGAAAGACTTTATGTTTTGGTACCTTAGATGGTTCGCATATATTGGCCTTAAATTGTCCACGAACGTTTCAACGTGAGTAGCTTCGTCTAGGCGTTCGACGAGTTGCGTACTAGTCTTTCTCCACCTACTTAGGAAGTCGGTGAAACCTTCTTTCTCATTTTGGGTAAGAACCTCTAGAGTGCGCATATTGACTTGAATTTCAGCATTATCTGCGTACTGTTTGGTGAATTCAATTGCAGCATCGTCCCAATTAGCAATTTTCTTGTGATCCAAAGAGTAGAACCATTGCTTAGGAATATTATCAACAGATGAAGGAAAGATCCTTACGAACGTCTCTGGCTTAATGCCTTTGATGGACATATAATCTTTGAGTGCACGAATATGGTTCAAAGGGTTTTCATGCCTCTTAAACTTCGGGATGTCAGTCATGTTGAAGTTAATTGGTAGTTGAGCATTTACTGCCTCATATTTGCGACTGTTTTCCCTATAGATGTCATCTCCCTTGAGATACATTAGTTGCTCCTCTAATTACTGGAGTCGCTTTTCAGCATCAGTAAGACCTGGTGAAAGATTTACTTCTGGTTGTTCAAAGGGTGGAGGATTATCGTGTATGAGCGCGTCAGGATTGGGACCCTCTGCAGGAGGAAGTCTAGCTTCTACAGCAACAATACGGCCTTCGATAGCGTTAAGGCGAGCATAATCTTGGCTTGGCTTGTCTGGAGACGAAGTAGTGCAGCTAGGATTTGATCATTACCATTTGCGGGCTGTTCTGGTTGATCATTAACGCTTCCATGACTAGTTCCCACCATTTTGGACTGAGGATAAGAAATCGACGACGAATCGAAATACGATAGACCATCTTTGCAAACTTACTCAAAAAAAGGACTCGACTCATGAAGTGGGTGTGTGCCACTGTATCAAGTGGGATTTAAAAATGAAAAATTTTGAAGTGGGTGTGTGCCATTTTGTCCTAGACAACTGTAGTGTAGTTGTAGGAGTGCTGAATCAAAGTGAGTTTTGAAATGGGTTTGAGGCCCAAAGCCTGACTCGACATTTGGACAGAGTGTCGGCTTATTTTGTGCTGTTTTAGGCCATTTTTGAAAATGTTTATATTTTGAAATGGATTTTAGTTTACAAAATTTCGTTATGGTTTTGTTTACCAATGGTGATCACGTATATGATACAAACATACATATGGGCATTATAACGGTATGCTAAGTGAATTTAAAGGGTTTTGGCTGAAAAAGGTGGGTTGCCATACCAAGCAATCAAACCCTGGTCCGTGGAGATGTCCGTGCCAAACATGAGAAAGGTCGGTTCCTAGTCCATTTCCTCGTGTAGTGAAAGCTCTTGATACAAACATGAGTATGTACCGCAGTATGGTTGACGTCAATCGCTATCCATTTTTAGGCTCAGATAGGAATTTGGACCGTCCGGACGGGACGATTGGTCGAATGGGCTGGTTTAGGGCCTAGGAAGACCAAATGAAACGACCTAAGAAGGTCGAGTAATGAAAATCGATAACTGTCTCATATAAACTATTCCCTAACCTTGTTCAAGTTTCACCCTGGGTAACACATAAGTGTATCATCCCCAGCGGAGTCGCCAAACTGTGGCCACCCGCGCGTTGTGGTTTTGAGGCGGCTGCAGTTCTCCCACGGAACCTTGGTTTTCCAAAGCATGTCTTGGGCCAGTATCGATTTGTGAGCCATTGAAACCGTTGAAAGGTTGAATAAGCCTGCATTTGTGGAGTCTCCACTAATTTATTATGGAAAATTGGAAACCGTTCGAATACCTCGTGCCATGTCAAGACAGAAAGTAATGACATGAACACTAAGAACTCGTTACCCTTAACATTCTATGTCTAGAATGACTCTCGAGATGCCAATGGACACGGATGTCCAGAGATAACAGGAGTAAGGGGTGAGGGTACGTATCAGGAAATTCTTTAATTCGAACAACTAATCTCGCCCCCCTCGATAGCGGCCTATACTAATGATTATGGAAGTCGTTCATATTTGATATGTCGTCGCTGTAATGCATGCAATGCAACAAACATGGATTAATCCTAGCATGTGAAATTAGACTATGTCGGTTAATACGTGTTTTAGCAAATAATTTGGTCGAAGTAAATGTTAGATTCAATACATGTGAATGCCATACAATTAAATCATACATAATAATAATTACGATAAATGAATTACTAAATTTAAATTACAAAAATTACAAGCTTTATTTGATCTACGTCAAAAGCACGCTCAAAGACGGGATTTCGAAGAAGAAAATAAAACGAAAATAAATTAGAATTAAAATATCAAAATATGTCAGATTAGAGGTGATAATATGAATAATAGTTGATTTAAACCGTAATTAGTAGCTACGCAAAGTGAGAAAGAGTTTAGAGGCAGAAACCAACACAGAACAGGCACAAAATCTGCTGCGTCCACTGGAAGAGGCGCAGCACTTCATGCGTCTGTTCTCGAGCTGGGTTGTTGCTGTGAAGTCAGAATCGCAATACTATAATTGTTCGTTGGTAGATTTAAGATGGATTATCGATATTAGACTCGAATTGAAGTGTTTTAACCGATCATATGTATGTGGACAAGTCATAAAACGAATTAAAACGAGCAATTACAACGGTTTACAAGATTATGATTATACGATGAACTCGTGTCGGAAATACAAAAAGGCGAAACTTGAGGTTAGATTAAGACGAAACTGGACAAATAAGATTCGGAAGAAAACTTATGTATCAAATTGAGACTCCATAACCTCGACATGAACAAGTCGAAACCCCGAAGAATCGATTTGAATTAAAACGGCGAAAACCCGCAAGTTTTGAATTACTCGGGATTAAGGACGAATTAAGCCTTGTAATTAAAAGGGAGTTGTTAAAATATGATTTATATACTGAAATAACAAAGAGAATGAAGGAAAATGAAAGAATAAGAAAAGGAGGAAATTTGCAGGAAGTCGAGGAAGAAGAAGAAGAGCAAGAGCAGCAGGCAGCCTCTGGAAGAGGCGCAGCAAGGCTGCGATCCTTCCTGAAGGCGCAGCTGCTGCTGCGTTTCTTCTCGACGTCTGACCTCTATTGTTTTGTAAAAACGGCTTTAAAAGGTGGATTTTAAATCGATTTTCGAATGTGTTCTTGAAATAGATTTACATTAATTGATACAAAATGAAAGTACAATAATAAAATCGGATTTACACCCTCAGACTTACATGTTTGACGAAACAAGATTGACTAAAGTTATCGTTTAGTGATTGCTCGACTCGAATATGTGTGGAAAGTGCCCTTGTTAGAGGATTTAGTAGATTGATTAGGTTGATTAAAGGTGGAGTTGGTCAAGTTGGTCGGTCTATGCAACGTGACTGGGACTCAGAATGATCTGAGCTTACGTGATCGATTGATCAAGCGCGTAGGCGTCGAAAGGCAATAGCGTAGTCTAGAATGCAAAGAAAGAGAGAGAGAGAGAGAGAGAGAGAGAGAGAGAGAGGGAGAGAGAGAGAGAGAGAGAGAGAGGGAGAGAGAGAGAGAGAGAAAGAGAGAGAGAGAGAGAGAGAGAGGGCGTAACACTCGCGTGCCAAATATGGACGTCGAAGGCCTTTATTTATACTAAAGATATGGAAGAGTTTTGGAATGACACGGATTTAGAAACAAATCTCGAAAATATTCTGGAAAATGCGAAAAGATGACTTGAGAAGAGGCGCAGCAACTACTGCGTTTCTTCGAAGAGGCGCAGCATTTTCTGCGTCTTTTCTCTAGCGGTTTCCTCCTTGACAAGAAAGATTTCCGCGTTTTATTTGTTGGGAAATGTGTCCTCAACAATAGTGCGATCACATGATTTAAATATCATTATTAAATCTCATTACAAGAATACGAAAGGGATGATACATTACATATATAGTCAATTGGCCCACACATATCGGTAATGATTGGCTGGCTAGAGTTTGACATTACTGTCGTGCGACGGTGGTGATCAGTTGATCCCTTGAGGTCACACCTAAAAGACGATTCCCTTAATTGAAAAGGTTGATTAATTGTATGCCGATACAGATTAATTAATTCCTTAAAATTGAACAAATTATTATAAGAGAGAGAAAATGACATCTTATTATAATGTGATTAAATGAGATTTTATTAGTAATTTAAGAAGTTATATTACTAAAATTAATCGGTGTTTGCGAAACACGCGAGATGAGAATGATAAGTTAGTCATAATTACAAGATATTGTGAATTATACTAACTAGTAATTAAATGACCATTTTATGAGAAAGTAATTTTATATTACTAGTCAATTTGTTAAATATGATTTATTTAATTTGTAAATGATATTTAATTTGTTAAATATGCATTTTAAATTAAAACATGACATAAGACATGTCACATGTCACATGACATACAATTGTACAATTGACAAAAATAAAATGGACTCCATATTACATGGAAAACCGGTTTTATATGTAGTAACTGGGTTTTGATGGTTTTTGTTATTTAAATAATAAAATAGACATCATGATGACACCTACTACTAGCTAGCTTTTCTTGTGAAGAACAAAAGCAAATTGGAAAGATTATTTGGACTACCCAAAAGCCACTCCCACCGGTTTTTAGAGGAAAATTAGAGAAGATTTTTCTCTAATTAATTCATTCTTATTATTTCTATGAAAATACCTCCCTTCTCTCTCTTGTTCTTCACAAAATTCATTTTTGTGAATCTAATTTGTTTAAATCAAACACTAATAATACTAGAAGTAGTATATGAGTATTAGTAATAGATTTTAAGGTAAACTACATTACAAACATCTAGTACATGTTTATTTGTGGGTTTAAGGGATTGTCTTCGGTGCAACTAATTGGAGGGCTTCTAATTTGAAGTCAAGAATGTTCATCCATTAATGGAAAGCTCAAGAACTAACAAGAAGGAGATCTTGTTGGTGCCCAATATGACCGAAATTTAATTGGTGAGAAAAATGATTTCTTCACTTATTTATTTTAGTTTGCATGCATAAGATCTAGAATTTATTTTATGACTAAATAAATTTAAAACATATAAGAATATGTTTAGTAATGAGAAATAGATTTCTAACAAGCGGTATCAAGAGCCTTGGTTGTTTGCATGCAAATCGGTTATAGTTTTTCCGAGTTATACGATTAACATATAAAACACATAAATTTGTGTTATTATGATATATCACGAAAATAATTTATGCATGTTAAAGTTTCTGATCCTAAAATGTATTTAGGATATTTTGGTTTAATTTATGGATTTTATTGTTCATTATAATTTATGCATGTTAAAGTTTCTGATCCTAAAATGTATTTAGGATATTTTGGCATTAAAATGTGATTTTTATGATAAAAATGTCATTTTTGGACGAAAATTAGCTAAACTTCGAATTTTCCAGTGGTTTTTGGATATGTTTTCACATATATTATTTTTAGATGATCTGGAAATTTTCAGAATTTGTTGAGTTTTTACGCTCGAAATATGGATTTTTCATGTTAAAAATCGAATTTAAATGAAAAATAGGTTAATATGAGAAATATTTCGAATCTGGTCATAGAAATTTAGTATGTTGTCACATGCAATTTTACAAGATGTGTGTAAAATAATAGGCTATAATGAAGTCTTCATGCATGATTTATGGATTTTTGATGAAAAATAGCATAAATAGTGACTTAATTAGTGAATAATTACTAAAACATACTTCATGACTAAGGAAAAACGTCACATGTTGCATTTTATTATCTTTTTCAGATCTAAAATTGAAAAGTTGATGAATTTAATTTTTCTCATGTTTTTATGATTTTTATTGATAAATCCGATAAACCGCAACATAGTTTTTCCGATAATTTTACGAAATTTTAACCTAAGTTTTTTGAACATTATGAGTGTCATGGTATTTTTCCAGAATGTTCATGAGTTTAATTTCAAATTTCAAATTTATTTGTAATTTTTGTGATTTATTTGAAGTTTATAGCATTTTATTGTAATTTTGAGTCTTTTTATGAACAATATTAAGAAATATGAGTTAATTATGGTCAAATAGTTAGTGGAGACTAATTTTGAGTCCTAAGAAGTTAGGGTAATTAACTTGTGCATAAATATGAATTTATGTAATTTTTGTGATTATAAAACGTTGAATCACGCAAATCCGTAAAAACCGTGTAATATACGATATTGGCTCCTTAAAGGCGATTTAGCATAAAATTGGGCATGTTCATACATATTATAATGCTGCATTTTATTTTTGATTGTCATAATTTTTTTTTATGTAATTTTTTGAATTATGTAATTTTTACTTAGTATGGCCTTAGTTTTTAATTGATATTACCCGAAATGTATGGGAATATCGATTCGGTTGTAATTTATTGTGATCTCATATCACCGTTTTGTAATTTAATAGATTTATTTTATTTTAATTACAAATGTATAATAGGAAATTATGTAATTTGTTATGTATTTTATTTATTTCGGAGTTCCCAAAGACGGATTTCTTAAAGATGGCGATACATAAAGACGGTGTTACCTCAAGATGCGTGCCACAACCGAAGTTCAAGGGACCAATGGAGTTGGTTTCCGAATATGTAATAGTTAAATAGTTTTCTATTTTAGGAAGGCCATACTAGGATTTATTTTCATGCTTTGCATTTTATTTATATGTCACATGCATTGCTAAATCGCCATAACTAAAACATGCATTGTTATTTCATTGAGTTTATCAACCGTGTCAATTACAATTATCGTAGTTCACCCCTTTAGTTCACTTAAAACATGATAGATAATAAATTGACATGACCTCTCGCTAAAACAATTAATTGAGACATAGCCTTACCAAATAGTAGAAACCATGAAAACCTATTTCGCGAGGGAGTGCACTCGGCCATCCCGGGGTACAAACCTTGTTACGTAGGGGAAGTGGGTGATGAATGTCTATCCATCGAATTCGTGTTGATGAGGGTTTCATCGGCTATCCCGTGCCCAAATTAATGTGGATTTGGATCATGG
Source organism: Silene latifolia (assembly GCF_048544455.1). Lineage (NCBI taxonomy): Eukaryota > Viridiplantae > Streptophyta > Magnoliopsida > Caryophyllales > Caryophyllaceae > Silene > Silene latifolia. The sequence goes on from NC_133536.1 coordinate 73,624,781, forward strand.
ACACATTTATTCGAAATTTGGATTGAGCTCAACGGAAGTATTCGCGACCGTAGCCGCATGTGTTCCGGGCTATAGATAAATTTTAGAGTAATTTTATCGACCGAGAGTTCTAAAAGTAGAATCGATTAAAGAGTTAATCCACCGAGTTATATTAATAAGGGTTTCATCGGCTATCCCGTGCCCAAGTTAGTATGAATTTGGGTCTTGGAATCATTTATCATAGTTGGGTAGAGGTCACTATGTAAATGCTTTACTTGCTATTTACAAGTATTATTAAAACGATAAATGTTAAGTTTTTCATTATTCCGTTATCATTTTGTTCTATTTCTTTACCACAATTCATATACGATATCATTTCGATTTTTCAAATCTCCATTAAAACATCGTAACTAAAGACAAATTTGAATTTTGCTTCTAAAACCTCAAATGAAACATTGCTAAGGATCTCTTGTAAAGAGTATAGGTAAAAGTTAGTCATCATCAAACAGGTTTTTGATTCTTGACTAACACATCTACTTACAATGGATTGTTTTTCATATACTTAATTAAATTAAGTACCTTGAAGCGATGAATTGTTTTGGTGATTAGATTTTCAGAATTCGTAATTGACCAAAATAACGCAACCACTTCAATGAAAGTTTTAAGACTAAAACGAACAAATGAAGAGTAATCTTCATGAATTCAATTTTGCTTCTCAAAGCAAAGACTCATTGAAATGAGTGGGAGCATTCTCTTAAACTGTTAAGATAAGGACGAAGTTCAAGAAGTAAAGATATTAATGGAATTGATACAAGGTAATGTTAAAAGTAAAGTTATTGAGAAATGACGATACTAAACCTATCAATCCCAACCAATTAAGTTTACATTGTCTTAAATGTTGGACACAAGAAAGGAAACTACCCCAAATTATTGAAGAATAAACAAGTTAGTTGTGGGACATCTAATGGGACCTTCTTCTTCTTTAAATGTTTATTTGATTGACATAAAATTTTTTGCTAGTACTACTTCGTCAATATTAGAAACCGGTGGTTGTTTTCATCATTATGTTTGATATATGGGATGATTAGAATATGACGACTAGCAACAATGAAGTCAAGAGATAGAGTCATTGTGTAATCAATCTAGTTTTTGGGTTTGGAGTTGTACTTAATTGTGACTAATAAGTACATAAACTCTAAATAAGAATACAAACTTGTTAAGATACAAAAGAGGTTTCACTTTTGTGACCCTATGCACCACGATTTGATGTATGGCTAGCCCATTATCAAGGTGATTATATTCTAAACCAAACTAGAATGATATATCATGAAGATGATGCAAGACTCAAATTGGTAACCCAAGATTAAACCTTATATTCTGGAATGATTAACGCAAAGATTTATCGAGTACTCTTGAAACCATTAGATTGTTAATGGTATATGCGTATCTTGTATTCAAAGCAAGATATCTCGTGCCTTTTGGTTGAAAAGGAGATCGAGGTTGTAAATCATTGATCCAAAATAGGTTGATCATTTTCTTTTACCAACGATTTAGGTTGACACTAATGTGTTCACTTAATAAGGTAAATAGAGAAATCTTTGAAGAAGTTCAAAAGTTCAAAGAAGCACGATTTAGTCGTGATGGGATTATCAAAGTGAAGACTTTCATATAAGCCAAAGGAAATGTGATATAGTATCACGAGTTAATCTCTCTTAGCACGCATTATAGAATAATGTGTGATTGGATAAGAAATCAAACGCTATTTGATATGGTTTGGACTTCAATCAAGTTACTTTGAGTTACTTGATCCTTTTGGGGATTTTATCATTTTGTCTAAATTATTTTTCCACTAAATCGAATCATATGAGATATGAAATGGTAAGGGTACCATGCTTGTAAGTTTTCACAAGAAACAAATGCTCATTTTTCCCTTTCAATTATCACAAGTACGACGGGTTTGCGGCTCGTGAAGCTGTCTTTCTAAAAATACAAGTTTATTTCTAGAAGACAGAGTGGGAGAAATTATTCAAGAGCCACAAAGAATGTTTATTCAAGAGCCACAAAGAATGTTATGTCGCAAGAAACTGGTCTTTCTTGGCGACATGAGACGTTTTGTGTAAGACATTGTTTCTTTAAAACCTAGGAGGTTAAATTCGTCACTTGTTAAAGATGATGAATTCATGCTACTTTTAAGAAAGTAAAGAGCTTATAACTTACAAAAGAAATTGTTTGATTTAAGTTGATTACTTCTGGAAAGTAATCAACAAATGACTTACATAAGAGTGTTTAAGTCACAACTCAATACAAGGCTTAGAGCCATGAAAATCCGAAATAAAAGGCTTGATTAGTGTCAAAGGGTTTTGCACTAATAAAGACAGTTTTCAAGGCTTGATTGGTGGCAAAGGGTTTTGCGCTAGTTGAAATGCTTAAGTCTATTTGGATCTTCTTAGGGATTGTGTTTAATTATTATGAAATACATAGCGAGTGAATCTAAAACCCACTTCTTCAATAGAAGGAATGTATTCAATACATGTCTTGAGTTTAGTAGATTCTTGCAATCCTAAGATAATGTGAAACTTAAGAGAGGATCTTAACTAGGACATCAATGAGTTAGAATCAATGTTTTGATCATGTTATAAAACTTTTCTCGATAAGACGAGAAGTTTTTTTTATACATGGAGTTTAGTGGGAGTTACGGAAATTTTATTTAGTCCGATATGTGGATGACATATTGATCATTGAGAATGATTTAAAACTTTTGGAGTAATATAATACATCTTTATTATCCAGATTTATGAAGATAAATCTACATGATATTAGCATCAATAAGAAGTCTTATGTTGATAAGATTCATAACTAGTTCAATTAAATTGAACATATTTGATCGATTCCATTTGCTTCCGCTGCCGGGTCAATTAAATGAGTAATGATGTATAACACTTCATATACTTTGAGTATGATGAATTGTTTTCAAAATCGAATTTAAGTAATCTTTACCAAGTAAGCCATAAAGATTACCCTTAAGTGCTTGCAGAAGCATTAAGGAAATAAAGCAAAGTGTTTATGATGCAATTTTGTGTAAGGGCGTTACACAAGTGACAATTGACAATTGACAATTGAGATTGCGCATGGTTTCCGACAAAACCATAATCAAAACACATTAGGATGGTTAAGATACCATTGTGGCTATGATATTTAAGAAATAGATTTTCTAGAATCGTTCTAGGCAATAAAGAACAATGAGAAATGTTTACAACGGAAATTGAGTACACTTGCAATCATGAGATGTGCAAGAAGGATGAGTCCCGCACACTGTGAAAACAGTGGGAGCTATTCTAAAGCTAGAGGGCCTGTGTCTTGATTGGATCTCGACACGTACTCAGAAAGTTTTGTAATGCAAATGTATACATTACCAAGGAAAACGAGTATGTAGTAAGGTTGAGTAAGGTACAAGAAGTTGATAAAACCTACTAACCAAAGCCTTCTCATAGGCTTAACATGATGAGTCATGTCATTTCAATTAAATTGAGATGAATAACTACATAAAAGATCAAATTAGATTATAGAATATGAAGTAGTAATCAAGCATTGACTATTCATATGTGATAATCGCATTTGTCGTTTGAGTTTTACTCTAAAACTGTTCTTTTATACTTTTTTACATCCAAACGGGTTGTAGAGACAACATTGAACCCCGTTAAAGTGAACACGGATTAGCATTGTATTCGCCCATAGTCACTTGTATGAGGTGACGTCTCGAAGTGACTAGAGTGTGATGCGATTGATGGAAAGTTCAAGTGCCATAGAGTCATGTGAGATGACTAGTCGATCACATAGGCAGACTGTTAGGAACACTTTGTCGGGCAGTGACCGCTTATAGAGTTCTGGCAAATTTATATAGCTTGGTCGTGGCAAGAGCTACTATAGCATTCTAATGAGTCGATTCTTTTGACTAAAGACTGTTCGCCTAAGATGGCACAGTTTCAGATTAACTTTGATTTGTGTTACTACGACCTTCGTAAATGGGGTCAAATGGGCATATTTTGGGTTATGATGGCTGTGGCTAGTCGAAGGGAATAAGTGCGATAGGAATTGTCCACTCCTTTGTCAGGGTTAAAACAATATCTCAGGGCCACTCGAGGAGTAATGAACTGGAAATGCGTGGCCACGCTCGGAAGGTATCCATGGTGGATAAATTCCTGTCAATCAGTTATTCTCCAGATCGAGGAAACCACTCTCGATATGATCACTTGCAAGTACGACCCGAAAGACACCTTGCATTGAGTGGGAGATAGTAATAGGACAAGAGAATTGGTGACGCACACTTGTCGAGGACAAGTGGGAGATTGTTGGGAAATGTGTCCTCAACAATAGTGCGATCACATGATTTAAATATCATTATTAAATCTCATTACAAGAATACGAAAGGGATGATACATTACATATATAGTCAACTGGTCCACACATATCGGTAATGATTGGCAGGCTAGAGTTTGACATTACTGTCGTGCGACGGTGGTGATCAGTTGATCCCTTGAGGTCACACCTAAAGGACGATTCCCTTAATTGAAAAGGTTGATTAATTGTATGCCGTCTGATTAATTAATTCCTTAAAATTGAACAAATTATTATAAGAGAGAGAAAATGACATCTTATTATAATGTGATTAAATGAGATTTTATTAGTAATTTAAGAAGTTATATTACTAAAATTAATCGGTGTTTGCGAAACACGCGAGATGAGAATGATAAGTTAGTCATAATTACAATATATTGTGAATTATACTAACTAGTAATTAAATTACCATTTTATGAGAAAGTAATTTTATATTACTAGTCAATTTGTTAAATATGATTTATTTAATTTGTAAATGATATTTAATTTGTTAAATATGCATTTTAAATTAAAACATGACATAAGACATGTCACATGTCACATGACATACAATTGTACAATTGACAAAAATAAAATGGACTCCATATTACATGGAAAACCGAATTTATATGTAGTAAGTGGGTTTTGATGGTTTTTGTTATTTAAATAATAAAATAGACATCATGATGACACCTACTACTAGCTAGCTTTTCTTGTGAAGAACAAAAGCAAATTGGGAAGATTATTTGGACTACCCAAAAGCCACTCCCACCGGTTTTTAGAGGAAAATTAGAGAAGATTTTTCTCTAATTAATTCATTCTTATTATTTCTATGAAAATACCTCCCTTCTCTCTCTTGTTCTTCACAAAATTCATTTTTGTGAATCTAATTTGTTTAAATCAAACACTAATAATACTAGAAGTAGTATATGAGTATTAGTAATAGATTTTAAGGTAAACTACATTACAAACATCTAGTACATGTTTATTTGTGGGTTTAAGGGATTGTCTTCGGTGCAACTAATTGGAGGGCTTCTAATTTGAAGTCAAGAATGTTCATCCATTAATGGAAAGCTCAAGAACTAACAAGAAGGAGATCTTGTTGGTGCCCAATATGACCGAAATTTAATTGGTGAGAAAAATGATTTCTTCACTTATTTATTTTAGTTTGCATGCATAAGATCTAGAATTTATTTTATGACTAAATAAATTTGAAACATATAAGAATATGTTTAGTAATGAGATATAGATTTCTAACATTATTATATAATTTCGGTAGATTTACACTTCCTTATTCCAGGAAACACAATATTACGGTAGATATTTACTTAAAATATTAATTTTAATTAGGAATAAATATCTAGAGAATTCTAGAATATTCCGGAATATTCCTACTCGGCATTTAAATGATTTTTAGAAAATGAAGCGGTTTTTGACCCGGATTCCAAATGAACTCTAATTAATGTCAAAACGGCCGTATCGGTGCGTAGATGACGACCCAGGGTTTGACTCAGGTGTTTTTGAGCTATCACTTGACGATGAACTTACGGACTGTCATAAATTGTTCCGCGTATCAAACATGCGGCCCAATCATCACTGGGTGGTTGGCGGGAGGTGTAGAAATGAGGTATCTACAAGTATAGCCTTAGAAACTACGAGGTATAACATTGTGTAAATATTACCCATTGAAATGTGTATACAGAAGTTCCACTTTGTCTTACTTGGGTGTGAATAATATTGCATGGTGTTAGATGGTTTACTTGTAGTAATGTATATTACCCCTACGTACAGGGGCAAACCCAGAATTTTAAATATGGGTGTAGATACCTCATTTCTGCACCTCCCGCAAACCACCCGATGATGATTGGGCCGCATGTTTGGTACACGGAACGATTTATGACAATTCGTAAGTTTATCATCAAGTGATAGCTCAAAAACTTGTGTCTATCCCTTGGTCATCATCTAGGTGTCATTACGGTCGTTTTGGCAGTAATTAGGGGTCATTTGGAGTCCGGGTCAAAAACCGTCTTCATTTCCTAAAACCGTCAAATCCCGAGTCAAAAAAGCAATGTGCTTGTCTACCTAAGGTTAGGATGTCATAAAATGTTATGGATATATCTCATTTTGAGTCCCATGTCACTTCATTAGGCTAAACTTAATGTTTGCATTACAAAATGTGCATTTCATTTAGTTAAAATGACAACCCGACATTTAGCCCCTTTTACGAGGTGATAACGACTTTTTTGAGTCAGGCCTATTTCACAGAAAGTTCTAGATCTTTCTTTTAGCTTTCCAACGCCAACGAAATCACCTTATTCCGAGTCTTGCAGAGAAATTTATGCCTAAAATATGATAGGCTGTCAAACGCGCTTTCTTACGCAGGAGGAAACCGCTGGGGAAAGGACGCAGCAAGTGCTGCGCCTCCTCCAAGGGACGCAGCACTGCTGCGCCTTTTCTCCAGGCTTTCTTTTTGTCCAAGTTTCCGTGTTTAACCTAAGTCGGTTATTTCCGGATCTTTCTCTCCTTTCCTAAACCCTAATTCCGTGATTAGTATAAATAGGGACCTTCGTTCCTCATATTTCTCACGCGAGTGTCCGCCCTTCTCTTCTCCCTTTGCATTATAAGACCACTCTCTTGCTTTTTGGCGTCTACGTGCTTAAACTTTCGACCACGTAAGCTCGGATACTTCTGAGTACCAGCCTCGTTTTGCATGACCGACCAATTTGACCAACTCCACATCAATCAACTTAATCAATCTTGTTTAATTTCCTCTTAGAGGGCACTTTCGTCGTACATTCGAGTCGAGCATCACTAAACGTTAACTTAGTTAATATTGTTTCGTCAAACATGTAAGTCTGAGGGTGTAAATCCCATCTTTTATTATTGTACTTTATTTTTGTAATCATTATTGTAAAATTTGCGTCGAAAATATATTCAAAACCGATTTACAAAACCTTTATTCAAAACCTTTTTACGGATTAATGGGAGATAGACGTCGAGAAGGAGTGCAAAGAATCGCTGCGCGCTCTTGAAGGGACACAAGACTGGGCCGCGCCTCTTCTCGAGGGCCGCGCAGTTCTCGCTCTCCTTCTTCTTCCTTCGTCTTCTGTTATTTTCGTCTGTTATTTCTTGTTTCGTCTTTGCTTGTTCTTATTTTATTGACATAATAATTTTAACATATAATTCGTTAGTAATTCATCTTTAAATTCCCGACTTAAATTCCAAGTAATTAATATTTGCGGGTTTTCGTCATTAAATCAATCCGGGGTTTAGAGATTCGATTCATCAATATCAAGTCTCTGGAATTCGACCTTTGGTATATTTTCATCTGTTCATCGTCATCATTGTCAATAGTTTAACATTAATTTAACCTAATTAGTTAGTTTTAACCAATTTAATTAATAATTAATCTTGTAATTAGCGTTTGATTTGTTCTAATTAATTTGAGTTCGTCTTTTATTGCTTTTACGACCAATTCACATGTAAATAATCCGTTAAACCACTTCTATCCGAGTCAAATATATTAATCGATCATTTAAATCACCAATGAATATTAACGATATGCAATTCCGGCTTCACAGCCAGAAATCACCTCAGGAAAGGACGCAGCAGGTGCTGCGCCTCTTCCAAAGGATGCAGCTCTGCTGCGCCTGTTCCGGGTTGAATTCTGCCTCTGAACTTCCGTCGTTGCTTTGACCTAGTTTATTAGCTTACGTATTAACTAACTATTAATCATATTATCACCTAATAATCTGTTCGTTAATTTATTCTCCCTTTCTTTTCTAAAACCATCCGTTTTAAATGTATTTTCGACGTAGATCAATTAACCCGTTGTAATTATTGTAATTTTCTTTATTGTATTTATTTCTTTATCATATTGTTTGTATGCTTTCACATGCAATTAACCTAAATTCCTACTTCGACTCAATTGTATGTTAAATTACATGTTTCACCGACTTAGTTAATTCTCACATGCTAGGATTAATTTATTGGATGTTGCATTGCATGCATATAATCGCCAACATATCAAGTATAGATGACTTCCCTAATCATTAGTAGAGGCCGCTATCGAGGCGGACGGGATTAGGTGTTCGATCAAAAGAGCTTCCTAATACGTACCCTCACCCCTTACTCCAGATTTCTGTGAACATCCGTGTTTATTGGCATCCACGAGAGTCATTCTAGACATAGAATGCTAAGGGTAACGAGTTCTTGGTGTTCATGTCACTACTTTGTGTCTTGACATGGCATGAGGTATTCGAACGGTTTCCAATTTTCCACAATAAATTGGTGGCGACTCCACAAATGCAAAGCTTGCTCGTTTTCTACCCGAGCGACCCCCGTGGGCCCGCGTCCACAATGGGCTAGCGAATTATTGCAAAAAAAATCATGTTAAAAGACGCATAAATTAAGAAAATATATTCTTAAAGAAATGACGAATATCAATATTAATCATATCTTTCATTTTGAGGATATGATAAAACTTCTTTTGTATCTTTGAGTCTATGACTATGGCTGACTCAGTCGAGTGGGTTATGGCACTCGACCGAGTGTCCGGTCTGAAGTCGTTTTTCCGCGTCTTATATTTAGTGATTAGGGGAGGTTTTATAAATCGTATAATCGGTTTAAAACATCAGTTCAATCCTAAAAATTTCTAAAACTCTCCCTGATCACTCTCTTTATCATCTAGCAGGGAATTGGTCATCTGGATTTGGGATTTCGCCTTTCTTATTATCGATCGTTGTTATAATCTTGATCTCCATTCTTATTTAATTAATATTATCCCTAACCCTAGGTTTTGGGAAAGTTGGGGGAAATCGTTAATTAGGGTCTATAGTGATTAATTAGATGTATATAATAATAGTATATGTGATTATGACTTCTAGGTGACAGTTGCATGGAGGATTGTTGGTGCGATTACTTGTTTATGCTTGGATTACGAAAGGTAGGGTTTCCCTACTCAATACAATTTATGATAGATGGTATTATTGTGTTTGTTTGTCTTTGTCATTATATTGTTGTGGTTATTGTGATTGTGGTTGTTAGAGGTGTTGGATTGGATATTGTGACCCATGTCGGGAGATGGTTTCACCCCTTGTAACTCCCATCATAAGAGGGATGTGCACATTTATGAGCTTGGGTTCGCTCCTTGCAATGAACGGGAATTTGATATCCACACTGCGGCTTGCCATCGGTAGGGGCGGGTTACACGTCACAAGAGGGATGTGCATATTCTTTGGTTGTTATCTTGTTTATCTGTGTCTCGGTGATCCATTTGATATTGCCGACAAATGGTGAGCAGTGAGACTTTTTCAGGTTGTCTATGGGTGCTGGTTTAGTTAAAGGGTTGGTTCATGAGGACGCGACGACTTCGAGTTCAGCTTGATTTCATGACATTAGAATTTTACAGGTTGTATTTCAGATAGTAGATATCAAGGTTGTTTAGGAGTTGTATCCGTTGTAAATATTTGTACTAAATTACTTATATTAATTGTTCTTTTATTGTCTAATGGTATTTACTACCTCGGGTAACTGAGATGGTAATGCTTCCATTTGCTAAGGTAGGCCTTGGTCAGGCACTTTGGTAAATAGTGGTGTTATAGTTCATCTAGTAGACGGGGAGGAAGAAGACGAAGACATATCTATCTTGGCGTCTTCCACATCCGGTTGAGGGTTAACCGACTCACATTAGCGTCCTACGAAGCTTTGGTGGCGACGTAACTTATACTAGTTGGACCGAGCCAAAAAAGGTGAGGCAGTGGGTCAACTATTACGAGAGGTCGGGTTATTTAGAGGCGATGAATGAGATAAAGTTGCGTGATGATGTTTCTCCGAGAGTTAGTGAGAGTGGGCTTGGTTATTTGAGTTGTTGTATGACGACTAGTTTGGATGAGAATCTAATTAGTGCTTTTATAGAGAAGTGGCAGCCTTATACCAATACTTTTCATATGCATTTAGGTGAGATTACTATCTTGCTGCACGACGTTCACCAGATCCTTAGGATACGGACGGATGACATGAGGGTGTTTGTAGAGGGCATGGTTAGGGAGGATGAGGGTGTTACGAGGGAGGAAGGTGGCTACATTATTCAGAGTGTCTATTGAGGATGTTGCACCGTCGATTTATGAGGGTGGTGGTTTGTTGACTAAGAGGTTGACGAAAGTTGTGGATTCGGGAAACCAGCATAACTCGCTCAGAGCTTACATGATGATATTCCTAGGACAGACTTTGTTCATGGACAAGTCTAGTGATAAAGTACTCGCCCGTATGTTGTCGTTGTTTGATGATTTGGGTGTTATTGATAAGTATGCTTGGGGGGCCGCGACATTGCTCTAGTTGTACCGACACTTGGAGATGGTTTTGCGATCAGGGGGGTCATGGTCTTAACGGTTGTTTACCATTGATTCAGGCTTGGATATATGAGTATTTTCCCAAATTTCAACCCCACTTCGGATATTATGTCGAGGCGAGACCCCTTAAGCTTTTGCTCCAAATATAACTTGTGTATGACGTCGCTTTACTTGGGTTTCATTAGATTTTTTAATATAATAGAGTTGCACTAGCCTGATTGGTGTCTGCGCCAGTACGGGTATTCTCAGAATATCCCGATACTTGTGCTTATCCCAACTGTAAAGCATCGTCCGGCTTCACCGATGTCGCGTTAAAGGGTTTATTTATGGAGATTCTCCTTATTTGGAGTGGGGGCTCAAGGATGCCGAGATTGTTTTTCTTAGAGAAAAAAAAGTAGTCCCTCCTATCCACTATTTTCTTCCCTATTTACTTATTCAGTTATTCAGATTTTCTTCCTTATTTCCATATTTGGATATAAATTCTCTCTAAATGGACTGTTATAGCCCGGTCCTAATCTCAAGTTTTCAACCTTGTGCCCTTGTTACACCCACCACCACCACTATCACAACCACGGATACCCCTCCCTCAACCATGCACCACCGCACCACCACTCAACCACCACTCTAACAGCTTCCCCTCCTCCCGTCATTCTCCCTCTTACAGCCACTACCAAGAACCAACCGCCACCACTTTGACCCCATAAAACCCAAGATAAAACGAGATCTAACCACCACACTACCACCGCATCTCTGACAACCACCTTTTTCACCACCAGTAACCACTTCAATTTATGAAACAAAAAAATAATGTAAATATGACCCACCAACCCCGCCGTTTCTTGTAGATTTGGTAGGAGAAGAAAGAGAGGAAGGAGAAGGCGACAACAGAAAGGTTAGTGGCCGTCAGAGACGAACCATCAGAAAAAAAACCAGATCTACAACAAACGAATAAATCTGGCTAAAAGGGAAGGTCGGTTGGGCCTGCCATGGAGAGGTCGCCGGTGAGGGAGAAGAAAGGATAAGAGTAGAGGTCGTCTTTCATGCTTCCCATGCCCGGTTAATTGTGGGATAACATGAGGGAGAAGAAAGGAGAAGAGGATTATGTGGGGTAATATGAGGGCAAATGGGTAAATTTGTTACTTTCTTAATTTTTACCCTTAAAACAAAAGGGAAGAAAATAGGGTATTGGAGGGAGTATAATTGTATATAAGTGAATAAAATGAAATAAATAAAGGACGTTATTGAAAGATTAATATTTATTAAACTTCAAGAATTTATGGGTACGTAAGTTTAGTAACAAATCAGAATAGCGGATACGAATTTTAAAACTATTCATCAGGGGCGGCCGGTGCTGTTGGAATAAGTGTC